>NW_022095774.1:300000-436733 GCF_006542625.1 Nomascus leucogenys | reverse complement strand
GGTATCAGGATGATGCTGGCCTCATAAAATGTGTTAGGGAGGATTCCTCTTTTTCTATCGATTGGAATAGTTTCAGAAGGAATGGTACCAGTTCCTCCTTGTACCTCTGGTAGAATTCGGCTGTGAATCCATCAGGTCCTGGACTCTTTTTGGTTGGTAAGCTATTGATTTTGCCACAATTTCAGAGCTGTTATTGGTCTATTCAGAGATTCAACTTCTTCCTGGTTTAGTCTTGGGAGGGTGTATGTGTCAGGAATTTATCCATTTCTTCTAGATTTTCTAGTTTGTTTGTGTAGAGGTGATGGTAGATTTTATTTCTGTGGGATCCTTGGTGATATCCCTTTATCATTTTTTATTGCATCTATTTGATTCTTCTCTCTTTTCTTCTTTATTAGTCTTGCTAGCGTTCTATCAATTTTGTTGATCTTTTCAAAAAATCAGCTCCTGGATTCATTAATTTTTTGAAGGGTTTTCTGTGTCTTTATTTCCTTCAGTTCTGCTCTGATTTTAGTTATTTCTAGCCTTCTGCTAGCTTTTGAATGTGTTTGCTCTCGCTTTTCTAGTTCTTTTAATTGTGATGTTAGGAGGTCAATTTTGGATCTTTCCTGCTTTCTCTTGTGGGTATTTAGTGCTATAAATTTCCCTCTACACACTGCTTTGAATGTGTCCTAAAGATTCTGGTATGTTGTGTCTTTGTTCTCGTTAGTTTCAAAGAACATCTTTATTTCTGCCTTCATTTCGTTGTGTACCCAGTAGTCATTCAGGAGCAGGTTGTTCAGTTTCCATGTAGTTGAGCAGTTTTGAGTGAGTTTCTTAATCCTGAGTTCTAGTTTGATTTCACTGTGGTCTGAGAGAGAGTTTGTTATGATTTGTATTCTTTTACATTTGCTGAGGAGAGCTTTACTTCTAACTATGTGGTCAATTTTGGAGTAGGTGTGGTGTGGTGCTGAAAAGAACGTATATTCTGTTGATTTGGAGTGAAGAGTTCTGTAGATATCTGTTAGGTCCACTTGGTGCAGAGCTGAGTTCAATTCCTGGGTATCCTTGTTAACTTTCTGTCTCATTGATTTGTCTAATGTTGACAGTGGGGTGTAAAAATCTCCCATTATTCTTGTGTTGGAGTCTAAGTCTCTTTGTAGGTCACTTAGGACTTGCTTTATGAATCTGGGTGCTCCTGTATTGGGTGCATATATATTTAGGATAGTTAGCTCTTCTTGTTGGATTGATCACTTTAACATTATGTAATGACCTTCTTTGTCTCTTTTGATCTTTGTTTGTTCAAAGTCTATTTTATTGGAGACTAGGATTGCAACCCCTGCCTTTTTTGTTTTCCATTTGCATGGTATATCTTCCTCCATCCCTTTATTTTGAGTCTATGTGTGTCTCTGTATGGGAGATGGGTTTCCTGAGTACAGCACACTGATGGGTCTTGATTCCTTATCCAATTTGCCAGTGTGTCTCTTTTAATTGGAGCATTTAGCCCATTTACATTTAAAGTTAATATTGTTATGTGTGAATTTGGTCCTGTCATTAAGATGTTAGCTGGTTATTTTGCTCGTTAGTTGATGCAGTTTCTTCCTAGTCTCTATGGCCTTTACAATTTGGCATGTTTTTGCAGTGGCTTGTACCGGTTGTTCCTTTCCATGTTTAGTGCTTCCTTCAGGAGCTCTTTTATGGCATGCCTGGTGGTGACAAAATCTCTCAGCATTTGCTTGCCAGTAAAGGATTTTATTTCTCCTTCACTTATGAAGCATAGTTAGACTGGATATGAAATTCTGGGTTGAAAATTCTTTTCTTTAAGAATGTTGAATATTGGCTGCCACTCTCTTCTGGCTTGTAGAGTTTCTGCCGAGAGATCAGCTGTTAGTCTGATGGGCTCCCCTTTGTGGGTAACCCGGACTTTCTCTCTGCCTACCCTTAACATTTTTTCCTCCATTTCAACTTTGGTGAATCTGACAATTATGTGTCTTGGAGTTGCTCATCTCAAGGAGTATCTTTGTGGTGTTCTCTGTATTTCCTGAATCTGAATGTTGGCCTGCCTTTCTACATTGGGGAAGTTTTCCTGGATAATATCCTGCAGAGTGTTTTCCAACTTGGTTCCATTCTCCCCATCACTTTCAGGTACAGCAATCAGACGTAGGTTTTGTCTTTTCACATAGTCCCATATTTCTTGGAGTCTTTGTACATTTCTTTTTATTCTTTTTTCTCTAAACTTCCCTTCTCACTTCATTTAATTCATTTCATCTTCCATCACTGACACCCTTTCTTCCAGTTGATTTCATCAGCTCCTGAGGCTTCTGCATTCTTCATGTAGTTCTCGAAACTTGGCTTTGAGATCCATCAGCTCCTTTAAGCACTTCTCTGCTTCCAGTTATACATTCATCTAATGTTTTCCAGTTATACATTCATCTAAATTTTTTCAAAGTTTTCAACTTCTTTGCTATTGGTTTGAATTTCCTCCTGTAGCTCAGAGTAGTTTCATCATCTGAGGCCTTCTTCTCTCAACTCATCAAAGTCATTCTCCGTCCAGCTTTGTTCCATTGCTGGTGAGGAACTGTGTTCCTTTGGAGGAGAAGAGGTGCTCTGCTTTTTAGAGTTTCCAGTTTTCCTGCTCTTTTTTGTCCCCATCTTTGTGGTTTTATCAACTTTTGGTCTTTGGTGATGGTGATGTACAGATGGGTTTTTGGTGTGAGTGTCATTTCTGTTTGTTAGTTTTCCTTCTAACAGACAAGACCCTCAGCTGCAGGTCTGTTGGAGTTTGTTAGAGGTCTACTCCAGATCCTGTTTTCCTGGGTATCAGCAGCAGTGGCTTCAGAACAGCGAATTTTGGTGAACCGCAAATTCAGCTGTCTGATCGTTCCTCTGGAAGTTTTGTCTCAGAAGAGTACCCGGTCGAGTGAGGTGTCAGTCTGTCCCTACTGGGGGGTGCCTCCCAGCTAGGCTGCTCGGGGGTCAGGGAGCCACTTTAGGAGGCAGTCTGCCCATTCTCAGATCTCCAACTGCGTGCTGGGAGAACCACTACTCTCTTCAAAGCTGTCAGGCAGGGACATTTAATTCTGCAGAGGTTACTGCTGACTTTTTGTTTGTCTGTGCCCTGACCCCAGAAGTGGAGCCTACAGAGGCAGGCAGGTCTCCTTGAGTTGTGGTGGGCTCTACCCAGTTCAAGCTTCCTGGATGCATTGTTTACCTAAGCAAACCTGGGCAATGGTGGGTGTCCCTCCCCCAGCCTCGCTGCCACCTTGCAGTTTGATCTCAGACTGCTGTGCTAGCAATCAGTGAGACACCCTGGGCATAGGACCCTCTGAGGCAGGCACAGGACACAATCTCCTGGTGTGCTGTTTTCCAAGCCCATTGGAAAAGCACAGTATTAGGGTGAGAGTGACCAGGTGCCGTATGTCACCCATTTCTTTGACTAGGAAAGGGAACTCCCTGAACATTTGTGCTTATCAAGTGAGGCAATGCATCGCCCTGCTTCAGCTTGTGCATGGTGAGCTGCAACCGCTGTCCTGCAATCACTGTTTGGAACTCCCTAGTGAGATGAACCCTGTACCTCAGATGGAAATGCAGAAATCATCAGTCATCTGTGACGCTCATGCTGGGAGCTGTAGACTGGAGCTGTTCCTATTCTGCCATCTTGGCTCTACCCCCGAAATACTCTTTTTGTAAAATCTCCCAGTGGACATTTGCGGTGCTTTGAGGCCTATGGTGGAAAAGGAAATATGTTCACATACAAATTAGACAGAAGAATTCAGAGAAACTTCTTTGTGATGTGTGCATTTATCTCACAGAGTTAAAACTTTCTTTTGATTGAGCAGGTTTGAAAAACTCTTTTATTAGAATCTGCAAGTGGACACCTGGAGTGCTTTGATGCCTATGGTAAAAAAGGAAATATCTTAACATAATATACAGACAGAAGGAACCTGAGAAAGTCCTTTGTGATGTGTGGATTCATCTCACAGAGTTAAACTTTTCTTTTGATTGAGCAGTTGTAAAACTCTCTTTTTGTAGAATCTGCAAGGGAACAATTGGAGTACTTTGAGGCCTATGGTGGAAAAGGAAATATCTTCACATAAATACTAGACAGAATAATTCTGAGAAACTTATTTGTGTTGTGTGCATTCATCTCAGAGTTGAACCTTTCTTTTGATTGAGCAGTTTTGAAACACTCTTTTTTTAGAATCTGCAAGTGGACATTTGGAGTGCTTTGTGGCCTATGGTAGAAAAGGAAATATCTTCACATAAAATCTAGACAGAAGCAATCCAAGAAACTTCTTTTTGATGTGTGCATTCATCTCAAAGAGTTAAACCTTTCTTTTGATTGAGCAGTTTTGAAACTCTCTTTTTGTAGAATCTGCCCATGGACATTTGGAGAGCTTTGAGGCCTATGGTGGAAAAGGAAATATCTTCATGTAAAAACTAGACAAAAGAATTCTGAGAAACTTCTTGGTGAGGTGTGCATTCATCTCACGGAGTTGAACATTTCTTTTGATTGTGCAGTTTTGAAACACTATTTTTGTAGAATCTGCAAGTGCACATTTCCAGAGCTTTGAGGCCAATGGTGGAAAAGAAAATATCTTCACATAAAATCTAGACAGAAGCAATCTCAGAAAATTATTTGTGTTGTGTGCATTCATCTCCCAGATTTGAAACTTTCTTTTTATGGAGCACTTTTGAAATACTGCTTTAGTAGAATCTGCAAGTGGACATTTGGAATGCCTTGAGGTCTGCGGTGGGAAAAAAATATATCTTCAAATAGAAAATAGAAGAATTCTGAGAAACATCTTTGTGATGTGTGCATGCATCTCACAGAGTTAAACGTTTCTTTTCATTAAAAAATTTGAACCTCTCTTTTTGTTGAATCTGCCAGGGGATATTTGGAGCACTTTGAGTCCTATGGTGGGAAAGGAAATATCCTCACATAAAAACTAAACAAGAATTCTGAGAGATTTCTTTTTGATGTGTGTGTTCATGTCACAGAGTTGAACATTTCTTTTGATTGAGCAGTTTTGAAACACTTTTTTAGAATCTGCAAGTGGACATTTTGAGGGCTTTGTGGCTTATGGTAGAAAAGGAAATATCTTCACATAAAAACTAGACAGAAGAATTCTGAGAAAATTCTTTGTGATGTGCACGTTCATCTCACAGACGAAACTTTCTTTGATGGAGCATTTTTGAAACACTCTTTTTTTAGAATCTGCAATTGGACATTTGAAGCCTTTTGAGGCCTATTGTAGAAAAGGAAATATCTTCACTTAAAATCTACACAGAAGCAATTTGAGAAACTTCTTTGTGATATGTGCATTCATCTCACAGAATTAAACATTTCTTTTGATTGAGCCGTTTTGAAATACTTTTTTTGTAGAATCTGCAAGTGGACATTTGGAGCCCTTTGTGGCCTATGTTGGAAAATGAAATATCTTCACACAAAAACTGCACAGAAGTGTCCTGAGAAACGTCTTTGTGATGTGCACACTTATCTCACAGAGCTGAACCTTTCTTTTGAATGAGCAATTTTGAAAAAGTCTTTTTTTAGAACCTACAAGTGCACACTTCGAGCACTTTGAGGCCTATGGTGGAAAAGGAAATATTTTCACATAGACAGAAGAATCCTGAGAAGTTTACTTGTGATGTGTGCCTTCATCCCACAGAGTTCAACCTTTCTTTTGATTGAGCAGCTTGGGAACACTCGTTTTTTAAAATCTGCAAGTGGACATTAGGAACCCTTTGCAGCCTATGGTAGAAAAGGAAATACCATCATATAAAATCTAGATGGAAGCCATCTGAGAAACTTCTTTGTGATGTGTGCATTCATCTCACAGAGTAAAACCGGAAAAGGAAATATATTCATATAACAACAGGACAGAAGAATTCTGAGAACCTTCTTTGTGATGTGTGCATTGACTGCACAGAGTTGAACCTTTCTTTTGATTGAGCAGTTTAGAAACACTCTTTTTTAGAATCTGGAAGTGGACATTTTGAGTGCTTTAGGCCTACAGTGGAAAAGGAAATATCTTCATATAAAAACTTGACAGAAGCATTTTGAGAAACGTCTTTTTGATGAGTGCATTCATCTTCGGGAGTTGAACCTTTCTTTTGATTGAGCAGTTTTGAAACACTTTTTGTAGAAAATGCAAGTGCACATTTGCAAAGCTGTGGGGACTATGGTGGAAAAGGAAATATCTTTACATAAAAACTAGACAGAAGCATTATGAGAAGCTTGTTTTTGATGTGTATATTCATCTCACAGAGTTGAATCTTTCTTTTGATGGAGCAGTTTTGAAATACTCTTTTTGTAGAATCTGCAAGTGGACATTTGGAGCACTTTGCGGCCTACGGTGGAAAGGAAATATCTTCACATGAAAACTAGACAGAAGAACTCTGAGAAACTTCTTTGTGATGTGTGCATTTGTCTCACAGAGTTGAACCTTTCTTTTGATTGAGCAGTTTGGAAACACTCTTTTTTAGAATCTGCAATGGACATTTGGAGCACTTTGCAGCATAAGGTAGAAAAGGAAATATTTTCACATAAAATATAGACAGAGGCAATCTGAGAAACTTCTTTGTGAGGTGTGCATTCTTCTCACAGAGTTAAACCTTTCTTTTGATTGAGTATTTTGAAACTCTCTTTTCATAGTATCTGCAAGGGGACATTTGGAGTGCTTTGGGGCCTATGGTGGAAAAAGAAATATCTTCACATAAAAACTAGACAGAAGAATTCTGAGAAATTTCTTTGTGATAAGTGCGTTCATCTCACAGTGTTGAATATTTTTTCGATTGAGCACTTCGGCAACACTCTTTTTTTAGAATCTGCATATGGACAATTAGTGCGCTTTGTGGCCTATGGTAGAAAAGGGAATATCTTCACATAAAATCTAGACAGAAGCAATCCGAGAAACAGCTTTGTGATGTGTGTATTCATCTCCCAAAGTAAAAACTTTCTTTTGATTGAGCAGTTTTGCAACTCTTCTTTTGTATAATTTGTTGGTGGACATTTGGACCTCTTTGAAGCCTATGGTGGAAAAGGAAATGTCTTCACATAAAAACTAGACAGAAGCATTCTGAGAAACTACTTTGTGATGAGTGCATTCATCTCCCAAAGTAAAAACTTTCTTTTGATTGAGCAGTTTTGCAACTCTTCTTTTGTATAATTTGTTGGTGGACATTTGGACCTCTTTGAAGCCTATGGTGGAAAAGGAAATGTCTTCACATAAAAACTAGACAGAAGCATTCTGAGAAACTACTTTGTGATGAGTGCATTCATCTCCCAGAGTTTAACCTTTCTTTTGATTGAGCAGTTTTGAAACACTCTTTTTGTAGAATCTGCAAGTTGACATTTGCAAAGCTTTGAGGCCTATGGTGGAAAGGAAAATATCTTCATGTAAAACTAGAGAGAAGCATTTCAAGAAACTTCTTTGTGATGTTTGCATTCATCTCCCATAGCTGAACCTTTGTTTTGATGGAGCTGTTTTGAAATACGCTTTTTGTAGAATCTGCAAGTGGACATTTGGAATGCTTTGAAGTCTATGGTGGAAAATGAAATGTCTTCAAATAAAAACTAGACAGAAGATTTCTGAGAAATTTCTTTGTGTTGTGTGGTTTTATCTCACAGAGTTGAACCTTTCTTTTGATTGAGCAGTTTTGAAACACTCTTTTTGTAGAATCTGCAAGTGGACATTTGAAGTGCTTTGAGGCCTCTGGTGCAAAAGGAAATATCTTTACATAAAAATTACACAGAAGCATTCTGTGAAATTAATTCATGATGGATGCATTCATATCACAGAGTTAAACCTTTCCATTCATTTAGCAGTTTTGAAATACTCTTTTTGTAGAATCTGCCAGTGGACATTTGGAACGCTTTGAGGCCTATGGTGGAAAATGAAATACGTTCACATAAAAACTAGATAGAAGAATTCTGAGAAACGCCTTTGTGATGTGTGCATTTATCTCACAGAGTGGAAACTTTCTTTTCATTGAGCAGTTTTGAACCACACTTTTTTTAGAATCTGCAGGTGGAGATTTGGTACACTCTGCAGCCTATGGTAGAAAAGGAAATATCTTCACATAAAATGTAGACAGAAGCAAACTGAGAAACCTCCTTGTGATGCATGCAATCATTTCACAGAGTTAAAACTTTCTCTTGAGGGAGCAGTTTTGAAGTACTGTTTTTGTAGAATCTGCAAGTGGACATTTGGAGCGCTTTGAGGCCTATGGTGGAAAATGAAGTATCTTCACATAAAAATTAGACAGAATTATTCTGAGAAAGTTCTTTCTGATGTGTGCACTTATCTCACAGAGTTGAACCTTTGTTTTGATTGAGCAGTTTTGGAACACTCTTTTTCTAGAATCTGCAACTGGACATTTGGAGTGCTTTGTGGCCTATGGTAGAAAATTAGATATCTTCAAATAAAATCAAGACAGAATCAATCTGAGAAACTTCTTCATGATGTGTGCATTCGTCTCACAGAGTTAAATCTTTCTTTTGATTGAGCAGTTTTTAAACTCTCTTTTTGTAGAATCTGCAAGTGGACATTTGGAGCACTTTGAAGCCTGTGGTGGAAAAGGAAATATCTTCATATAAAAACAAGTCAGAAGAATTCTGAGAAACTTCTTTCTGATGAGTGCATTCATCTCTCCGATTTAAATCTTTCTTTAGATCGAGCAGTTTTGAAACAGTCTTTTTGTAGAATCTGCAAGTGCACATTTGCAGAGCTTTGAGGCCTACGGTGGAAAAGGAAATATCTTCATATAAAAACTAGACAGAAGCAATCTGGGAAACTTCTTTGTGATGTGTCCTTTCATCTCACAGAGTTGAACCTTTCTTTTGATGGAGGAGTTTTGAAACTCTCTTTTTGTAGAAGCTGCAAGTGGACATTTTGAGTGTGTTGAGGCCTATGGTGGAAAATGAAATATCATCACATAAAAACTAGACAGAAGGATTCTGAGAAACTTCTTTGTGCTGTGTGCACTTATCTCACACAGTTGAAACTTTCTTTTGATTGAGAAGTTTTGAAACACTCTTTTTTAGAATATGCAATTGGACAGTTGGAGCACTTTGTGGCCTATGGTAGCAAAGGAAATATCTTCACATAAAATCTAGACAGAAGCAATCTGAGAAACTCCTTTGTGATGTTTGTATTCATATCACAGAGTTAAAACTTTCCTTTGATTCAGCAGTTTTGAAACTCTCTTTTTGTAGAATCTGCAAGTGGACATTTGGAGCACTTTGAGGCACATGGTGGAAAAAAATCTTCACAAAAAAACTAGACAGAAGAATTCTAAGAAACTTCTTTTGATGTGTGCATTCATCTCATGGAGTTGAAACTGTCCTTTGATTTAGCAGTTTTGAAACACTATTTTTTTAGAATCCGCAAGTGGACATTTGGAGGGCTTTGTGGCCTATGGTAGAAAAGGAAATAACTTCACATAAAATCTAAACAGAAGCAATCTTAGAAACTTCTTTGTGATATGTGCATTTATCTCACAGAGTTAAACCTTTCTTTATATGGAGCAGTTTTGAAACTCTCTTTTTGTAGAATCTGCAAGTGGACATTTGGAGCGCTTTGAGGCCTATGGTGGAAAAAGAAATATCTTCACGTAAAAACTAGACAAAAGAATTCTGAGAAACTTCTTTGTGAAGTGTGCGTTCATCTCACGGAGTTGAACATTTCTTTTGATTGAGCATTTTGGAAACACTCTTTTTGTAGAATCTGCAAGTGGACATTTCAAGGGCTTTTAGGCCTATGGTAGAAAAAGAAATATATTCAAATAAAAACTAGAAGGAAGCATCCTGAGAAACTTCTCTGTGATGAGTGCATTCCTCTCCCAGAGTTGAACCTTTCTTTGGATTGAGCAGATTTGAAACATACTTTTTGTAGAATCTGCAACTTCACTTTTGCAGAGCTTTGAGGCCTATAGTGGAAAAATAAATATATTCACATAAAAACTGGACAGAAGCATTCTGAGAAACTTCTTTCTGATGTGTGCATTCATCTCCCAGAGTTGAGTGTTTCTTTTGATGGAGCAGTTTTGATGTACGCTTTTTGTAGTATCTGGAAGTGGACATTTGGAACGCTTTGAAGCCTATGGTGGAAAATGAATGTCTTCACATAAAAACTAGACAGAAGATATCTGAGAAACTTCTTTGTGTTGTGTGCATTTATCTCACAGAGTTGAATATTTGTTTTGATTGATCAGTTTTGAAACACTGTATTTTGAGGATCTGCAAGTTGACATTTGGAGCGCTTTGCGGCCTATGGTAGAAAAGGAAATATCTTCTCATAAAATCTAGACAGAAGCAATCTGAGAAACTTCTTCATGATGTGTGCATTCGTGTCACAGAGTTAAACCCTTCTTTTGATTTAGCAGTTTTGAAATACTCTTTTTGTAGAATCTGCAAGTGGACATTTGGAGCGCTCTGTAGACTTTAGTAGAAAAGGAAATATCTTCATATGAAATCTAGACAGAAGCAACCTGAGAAACTTCTTTGTGAAGTGTGCATTCATCTCACAGAGCTAAATCTTTCTTTTGAAGGAGCAGTTTTGAAATTCTCTTTTTGTATTATCTGCAAGTGGACATTTGGAACGCTTTGAGGCCTATGGTGGAAAATAAAATATCATCATATGAAAACTAGACAGAAGGATTTTGAGAAACTTCTTTGTGATGTGTGCATTTATCTCACAGTGTTGAGCCTTTCTTTTGATTGAGCAGTTTTGATACACTCTTTTTTTAGAATCTACAAGTGGACATTTGGAGCTCTCTGTGGCCTATGGTAGAAAAGGAAATATCTTCACATAAAATCTTGACAAAAGCCACCTGAGAAACTTCTTTGTGATGTGTGTTTTCATCTCACAGAGTTAAACGTTTCTTTTGTTGGAGCACTTTTGAAATACTCCTTTTGTAGGATCTGCAAGTGGACATTTGGAGTACTTTGAGGCCTATGGTGGAAAGGAAATTTCTTCACATAAAAACTAGACAGAAGACTTCTGAGAAACTGCTTTGTGATGTGTGCGTTCATCTCACAGAATTGAAACTTTCTTTTGATTGAGCAGTTTTGAAACACTCTTTTTGTAGAAACTGCAAGTGGACTTTGGAGCGCTTTGTGGCCTATGGTAGAAAAGGAAATATCTTCACATTAAATCTGGACAGAAGCAATCGGAGAAACCTCTTTTTGATATCTTCATTTATCTCACAGAGTTAAATTTTCTTTTGATAGAGCAGTTTTGAAAGTCTCTTTTTTTAGAATCTGCAGGTGGACATTTGGAGCGTGTTGAGTCCTATGGTAGAAAAGGAAATATTGTCACATATAAATTAGAAGAATTCTGAGAAATTTCTTTATGATGTGTGAGTTCATCTCACAGATTTGAACATTCTTTTGATTGAGCATTTTGTAAACACTCTTTTTGTAGAATCTGCAAGTGTACATTTTGAGTGCTTTTAGGCCCATGGTGGAAAAGGGAATATCTTCAGGTAAAAACTAGACATAAGCATTCTGAGAAACTTATTTGTGATGAGTGCATTCATCTCCCATAGTTGAAAATTTGTTTTGATTGAGCAGTTTCAAAACAACCTCTTTATAGAATCTGCAACTGCAAATTTGGAGAGCTTTGAGGTCTAAGGTGGAAAAGGAAATATCTTTAAATAAAAACTAGGCAGAAGCATTCCAAGAAACATCTTTGAGATTTGTGCATTCATCTTCTAGTATTGAACCTTTCTTTTAATGGAGCAGTTTTGAAATATGCTTTTTGTAGAATCTGAAAGTGGACATTTGGAACTCTTTGAAGCCTGTGGTGGAAAATGAAATATCTTCACATAAAAACTAGACAGAAGATTTCTGAGGAACTCCTTTGTGTTGAGTGCATTTATCTCACAGAGTTGAAGCTTTCTTTTGATTGAGCAGTTTTGAAACACTCTTTTTTGAGAATCTGCTATTGGACATTTTGTGCGCTCTGCAGCCTATGGTAGAAAAGGAAATGTCTTCACATAAAATCTAGACAGAAGCAATCTGAGAACCTTCTTTGTGATGTGTGCCTTCATCTCACAGAGTTAAACCTTTCTTTTGATGGAGCAGTTTTGAAATACTGTTTTTGGAGAATCTGCATGTGGACATTTTGAATGCTTTGAGAAATATGATGGAAAATGTCCACTTGCAGATTCTACAAAAAGAGGGGTTCAAAGGTGCTCTATCAAAAGTAAGGTTCATCTCTGTGAGTGGAATGCACACATCTCCAGGAAGTTTGTCAGAATTCTTCTGTCTAATTTATATCTGAAGATAACTACTTTTCCACCATAGGCATCAAAGTGCTCCAAATGTCTACTTGCAGATTCTACAAAAAGAGTGTTCCAAAACTGCTTTATCAAAAGCAAGGTTCAGCTCTGTGAGATGAATGCACACATCACCAAGAAGTTTGTCAGAATGCTTCTATCTAGTTTTTATGTGAAGATATTTCATTTTCCAATATAGCCCTAAAGCTCTCCAAACGTCGCCTTGCAGATACTATAAAAAGAGAGTTTCAAAACTGCTCTATCAAAAGTAATATTCAAATCTGTGAGATAAATGCACACATCACAAAGAAGCTTGTCAGAATGCCTCTGTCTAGTTATTATGTGAAGATATTTCCTTTTCCATGATAGGCGGCAAAGCACTCAAAATGTCCACTTGCAGATTCTACAAAAAGAGGGATTCAAAGCTGCTCCATCAAAAGTAAGTTTCAACTTTGTGAATTGAATGCACACATCTCCAAGATGTTTGTCAGAATGCATCTGTCTAATTTTAATCTGAAGATATTTACTTTTCCACAATAGGCCTGGAAGTGCTCCAAATGTCCCCATACAGATTCTTAAAAAAGAGTGTTTCTACACTGCTCTATCAAAAGTAAAGTTCAACTCTGTGAGATGAAGGCACACGTCACAAAGAACTTTGTCAGAATGCTTCTGTCTAGTTTTTATGTGAAGATGTTTCCGTTTCCACCATAGGACTCAATATAGCCCTAAAGCACTCAAATGTCGCCTTGCAGATAGTACAAAAAGAAAATTTCAAAACTGCTCTATCAAAATTAAGTTTCAACTCTGTGAGGTGAATGTTCACACCACAACGAAGTTTCTCACAATGCTTCTGTCTAGTTATTATGTGAAGATATTTCCTTTTCCACAATAGACATCAAAGCAGTCAAAATGTCCCCTTGCAGATACTACAAAAAGAGAGTTTCAAAACTGCTCTATCAAAAATAAGGTTCTACTCTGTGAGATGAATGCACACATCACAAAGAAGTTTGTCACAATGATTTTATCTAGTTTTTATATGAAGATATTTCCTTTCCTACCATAGGCCTCAAAGCACTCCAAATGTCCACTTGCAGATTCTTCAAAAAGAGTATTTCAAAACTGCTGTATCAAAGTAAGGTTTAACTCTGTGAGAAGAATGCACACATCACAAAGAAATTTGTCAGAATGTTTCTGTCTAGTTTTTATGTGAAGATATTACCTTTTCCAAGAAAGGCCTCAAAATGTCCCAAATGTCCCCTTGCAGATACCACAAAAAGAGTGTCTCAAATCTGCTCTCTCAAAAGTAAGGTTCAATTCTGTGAGATGAATGCACACATCTCAAAGAAGTTTGTCAGAATGCTTCTGTCTAGTTTTTATGTGAAGATATTTCCTTTTCCACTGTAGGACTCAAAGCGCTTCAAATGTCCATTTACAGATTCTACAAAAACAGTGTTTCAAAGCTGCTCTATCAAAACTAAGGTTCAACTCTGTGAGATGAATGCACACATCACAAAGAAGTTTGTCACAATGCTTCTGTCTCGTTTTTAGGTGAAGATGTTGCTTTTTCCATCATAGGCCTCAAAGCGATCCAACTGTCCAATTGCAGATTCTACAAAAAGAGTGTTTCAAAGCTGTTCTATCAAAAGTAAAGTTTGTTTCTCTGAGATGAATGCACAAATCACAAAAAAGTTTCTCAGAATACTTCAGTTTAGTTTTTATGTGAAGATATTTCTTTTTCCATTGTAGTCCTCAAAACGCTCCAAATGTCTACTTGCAGATTATACAAAAAGTTTTTCAATACTGCTAAATCAAAGGTAAGCTTCAACTCTGTGACATTAATGGACAAATCACAAAGAAGTTTGTCAGAATTCTTCTGTATAGATTTTATATGAAGATATTTCCCTTTCCAAGATAGGCATCCAACCAATCTTAATGCTCCCTTGCAGATACTACAAAAAGAAAGTTTCAAAACTGCTCTATCAAAAGTAAATTTCAAATCTGTGAGTAGAGTACATGTATCACAGAGGCATTTTTCAGAATGCTTCTGTCTAGTTTTTATGTGAAGATATTTCCTTTTACACCATAGGCCCCAAAGCGACCCAAATGTCAAATTGCAGATTCTACAAAAAGAGTGTTTCAAAGCTGCTCTATCAAAAGTAAGGTTCAACTCTGTGAGATGAATGCACACATCACAAAGAAGTTTGTCAGAATACTTATGTGTAGTTTTTATGTGAAGATATTTCTTTTTCCACCATAGGCCTCAAAGCTCTCCAAATGTCCACTGGCAGATTCTACAAAAAGAGTGTTTCAAAACTATTCAATCAAAAGTAAGGTTCAACTCTGTGACATTAATGCACACATCACAAAGAATTTTGCCAGAATTCTTCTGTCTAGTTTTTATATGAAGGTATTTCCCTTTCAACAATAGGCCTCAAAATGCTCCAAATGTCCCCTTGCAGACAATACAAAAAGAGAGTTTCAAAACTGCTCTATCAAAAGTAAAATTCAAATCTGTGAGAAGAATGCAAGTATCACAAAGGCATTTGTCAGAATGCTTCTGTCTAGTTTTTATGTGAAGATATTCCCATTTCCATTGTAGTCCGCAAAGTGCTGGAAATGTCAAATTGCAGATTCTACAAAAGGAGTGTTTCAAAGCTCCTCCATCAAAAGTAAGGTGCAACTCTCTGAGATGAATGCACACATCACTAAGAAGCTTGTCAGAATACTTCTGTGTAGTTTTTATGGGAGGATATTTCTTTTTCCACCATAGGCCTCAAGGTGCTCCAAATGTCAACTAGCAGATTCTACAAAAAAGTGTTTGAAAACTCCTCAATCAAAAGTAAGGTTCAACTCTGTGACATTAATGCACACATCACAAAGAAGTTTGTAAGAATGCATCTGTCTAGTTTGTATATGAAGATATTTCCCTTTCCAAGATGGGCATCAAATCTCCAAATGTCCCCTTCCAAATACTGCAAAAAGAGAGTTTCAAAACTTCTCTATCAAAAGTAAAGTTCAACTATGTGAAAAGAATGCATGTATCACAAAGTTGTTTCTCAGAATGCTTCAGTCTAATTTTTATGTGAAGATATTTCCTTTTCCACAATATGCCTCAAACCGCTACAAATGTCCACTTGCAGATTCTACAAAAGGAGTGTTTCAAAGCTGCCCTATCAAAAGTGAAGTTCAAATCTGTGAGATGAATGCACACATCACAACGAAGTTTGTCAGAATACTTCTGTGTATTTTTTAAGTGAAGATATTTATTTTTCCACCATAGTCATCAAAGCACTACAAATGTTGACTTGCAGATTCTACAAAAAGGGTGTTTCAAAACCGCTCTATCAAAAGTAAGGTTCAACTCTGTGAGATGAATGCACACATCACAAAGAAGTTTTTCAGAATGCTTCTGTCTCGTTTTTATATGAAGATATTTCCCTTTTAAGATAGGCCTCAAACCACTCCAAATGTCCCCTTGCAGATACTACAAAAAGAGAGTTAAAAAACTGCTCTATCAAAAGTAAAGTTTAACTCTTTGAGGTGAATGCATGTATCCTGAAGAAGTTTGTCAGAATGCTTCTGTCTCGTTTTTAAATGAAGATATTTCCTTTTCCACCTTAGGCCTCAAAGCACTCCAAATCTCCACTTGCAGAATATACAAAAAGAGTGTTTCAAAACTGCTCTATCAAAAGCAAGGCTCACCTCTGTGAGATGAATGCACACATCACAAAGAAGTTTGTCAGAATGCTTCTGTCCAGTTTTTATGTAAAGATATTTCCTTTTCCACCATAGGCCTCAAAGCGCTCCAAATGTCCAATTGCAGATTCTACAAAAAGAGTGTTTCAAAGCTACTTTATCATAGCCATCAATGTGCTCAAAATGTCCACTTGAAGATTCTACAAAAAGAATTTTTCAAAACTGCTCAAACAAAAGTAACATTGAACTCTGTGACATTAATGGACACATCACAAAGAATTTTTTCAGAATGCTTCTGTATAGTTTTTGTATGAAAATATTTCCCTTTCCAAGATAGGCCTCAAACCACTGCAAATGTCCCCTTGCAGATACTACAAAAACAGAGTTTGAAAACCGCTCTATCAAAAGTAAAATTCAACTCTGTGAGATGAATTCATGTATCACAAAGAAGTTTGTCAGAATGCTTCTGTCTCGTTTTTATATGAAGATATTTCCTTTTCCACCATAGGCCTCAAAGTGCTCCAAACCTCCACTTGCAGAATCTACAAAAAGAGTTTTTCAAAACTGCTATATCAAAATTAAGGTTCAACTCTGTGACATTAATGCACACATAACAAAGAAGTTTGACAGAATGCTTCTGTCTAGTTTTTATATGAAGATACTTGCCTTTCAAAGATAGGCCTCAAAAGGCAAAAAATGTCCCATGGCAGATAATACAAAAGACAGTTTCAAAACTGCTCTATCAAAAGTAAAGTTCAACTCTGTGTGAAGAATGTACATATCACAAAGGCATTTGTCAGAATGCTTCTGTCTGGTTTTTATGTGAAGATATTTCCTTTTCCAGCATGACCTCAAAGCGCTCAAATGTCCACTTGCAGATTCTACAAAAAGAGTATTTCAAAGATGCTCTATGAAAAGTAAGGTTCAACACTGTAAGATGAATGCACATATCACAAAGAAGTTTGTCAGAATGCTTCTGTCCAGTTTTTATGTGAAGATATTTCCTTTTCCACCATAGGCCTCAAAGCACTCCAAATGTCCATTTGCAAATTCTGTTAAAAGGGTGTTTCAAAGCTGATCTATCAAAAGTAAGGTTCAACTCTGTGAGATGAATGCACACATCACAAAGAAGTTGTTCAGAATACTTCTGTGTAGTTTTTGTGTGAAGATATTTCTTTTTCCACCATAAGCCTCAAAGTGCTAAAAGTGTCCACTTGCAGATTCTGCAAAAAGTGGGTTTCAGAACTGCTCAATTAAAAGTAAGGTTGGACTCTGTGACACAAAAATGCACACATCACAAAGAAGTTTGTCAGAATGCTTCTGTCTAGTTTTTACATGAAGATATATCCCTTTCCAAGATAGGCCTCAAAAGGCAACAAATATCCCATTGCAGATAATACAAAAAAGTTTCCAAACTGCTCTATCAAAAGAAAAGTTTAACTCTGAGAAGAAGGCATGTATCACCAAAGCATTTGTCAGAATTCCTCTGTCTAGTTTTTATGTGAAGATATTTCCTTTTCCACCATGGGCCTCAAAGCACTACAAATGTCCAATTGCAGATTCTACAAAAAGAGTTTTTCAAAGATGCTCTATGAAAACTAAGGTTTACCACTGTGAGATGAATGCACACATCACAAAGAAATTTGTCAGAATGCTTCTGTCTAGCTTTTATGTGAAGATATTTCCTTTTGCACCAGAGGCCTCAAAGTGCTCCAAATGTCCACTTGCAAATTCTACAAAAAGAGTGTTTCAAAGCTGCTCTATCAAAAGTAAGGTTCAACACTGTGAGATGAATGCACACATCACAAAGAAGTTTGTCAGAATACTTCTGTGTAGTTTTTGCATGAAGATATTTCTTTTTCCACCATAAGCCTCAAAGCGCTCCAAATGTCCACTTGCAAATTCTACAAAAAGTGGGTTTCAAAACTGCTCAATCAAAAGCAAGCTTCAATTCTGTGACACAAATGCACACATCACAAAGAAGTTTGTCAAAATGTTTCTGTCTAGTTTTTATATGAAGGTATTTCCCTTTCCAAGATAGGCCTCAAAAGGCAACAAAGGTCTCATTGCTGATTATAAAAAAGAGAGTTTCAAAACTGTTCTATCAAAAGTAAAGTTCAAGTCTGTGAGAAGAATGCTCATATCACAAAGGCTTTTGTCAGAATTCTTCTGTCTAGTTTTTATGTGAAGATATTTTCTTTCCAATCATAGGCCTCAAAGTGCTCCAAATGTCCAATGGCAGATTCTACAAAGAGAGTGTTTCAAAGCTGCTCTATCATAGGTAAGTTTCAACTCTGTGAGATGAAAGCACACATCACAAAGAAGTTTGTCAGAATACTTCTGTGTAGGTTTTTTGTGAATATATTTCCTTTTCCACCATGGCGTCAAAGCACTCGAAATGTCCACTTGCAGATTCTACAAAGAGAGTGTTTCAAAGCTGCTCTATCATAGGTAAGTTTCAACTCTGTGAGATGAAAGCACACATCACAAAGAAGTTTGTCAGAATACTTCTGTGTAGGTTTTTTGTGAATATATTTCCTTTTCCACCATGGCGTCAAAGCACTCCAAATGTCCACTTGCAGATTCTACAAAAGAGTGTTTCAAACCTGGTCTATCAAAATTAAGGTTTAACTTGGTGAGATGAATGCACACAGCACAAAGAAGTTTGTCAGAATACTTCTGTGTCGTTTTTATGTGAAGGTATTTCCTTTTCCACCATAGGCCTCAAAGTGCTCAAAATATCCCCTTGCAGACTCTACAAAAAGAGTGTTTGAAAACTCCTAAATCAAAAGTAAGGTTCAACTTTGACATTAATGCACACATCACAAAGAAGTTTGTCAGAATGCTTCTGTCTAGTTTTTATATGAAGATATTTCCCTTTCCAAGATAGGCCTCAAAAGGCAAAAATGATCCATGGCAGATAATACAAAAAGAGAGTTTCAAAACTGCTCTATCAAAAGTAAGGTTCTATGCTGTGAGAAGAATGCACGTATCACAAAGGTGTTTGTAAGAATGCTTCTGTCTAGTTTTTATGTAAAGATATTTCCTTTTCCACCATAGACCTCACAGTGCTCCAAATGTCCACTTGCAAATTCTACAAAAAGAGTGTTTCAAAGCAACTCTATCAAAAGCAAGGTTAAAGCCTGTGAGATGAATGAAATCATCACAAAGAAGTTTGTCAAAATGCTTCTGTCTATTTCTTATGTGAAGATATTTCCTTTTCCAGCATAGGCCTCAAAGTGCTCCAAATGTCCAAATACAGATTCTACAAAAAGAGTGTTTCAAAGCTGCTCTATGAAAAGTAAGGTTCAACACTGTGAGATTAATGCACACATCACAAAAGAATTTGTCAGAATGCTTCTGTCTAGTTGTTATGTGAAGATACTTCCTTTTCCACCATAGGCCTCAAAACGCTCCAAATGTCCACTTTCAAATTCTATACAAAGAGTTTTTCAAAGCTGCTCTATCAAAAGAAAGGTTCAACTCTGTGACATTAATGCAGACATCACAAAGAAGTTTGTCAGAATGCTTCTGTCTAGTTTTTATATGAAGATATTTGCCTTTCCAAGATAGGCCTCAAAAGGAAAGAAATGTCCCATGGCAGATAATACAAAAAGACCACTTCAGAACTGCTCTATCAAAAGTAAAGTTCAACTCTGTGAGAAGAATATACGTATCACAAAGGCGTTTGTCAGAATCATTCTGTCTGGTTTTTATGTGAGGACATTTCCTTTTCCAGCATTAGCCTCAAAGCACTCCAAACGTCCACTTGCAGATTCTGCAAAAAGTGGGTTTCAGAACTGCTCAATCAAAAGTAAGTTTCAACTCTGTGACACACATGCACACATCACAAAGAAGTTTGCCAGAATGCTTCCGTCTAGTTTTTATATGAAGATCTATCCCTTTCCAAGATAGACCTCAAAAGGAAACAAATGTCCCATTGCAGATAATACAAAAAGAGTGTTTCAATACTGCTCTATCAAAAGAAAAGTTTAATTCTGTGAGAAGAATGCACGTGTCACAAAGGCATTTGTCAGATTTCTTCTGCCTAGTTTTTCTGTGAAGATATTTCCTTTTCCACCATAGGCCTCAAAGCGCTCCAAAAGTCCACTTGCAAATTCTACAAAAAGAGTGTTTCAAAGCAACTCTATCAAGAGCAAGGTTCAAGTCCTTGAGATGAATGCAACCATCACAAAGAAGTTTGTCAAAATGCTTCTGTCTATTTTTTATGTGAAGATATTTCCTTTTTCACCATAGGCCTCAAACCGCTCCAAATGTCCACTTGCAGATTCTACAAAAAGAGTGTTTCAAAGCTTCTCTATCAAAAGTAAGGTTCAACTCTGTGAGATGAAAGCACACATCACAAAGAAGTTTGTCAGAATCCTTCTCTGTACTTTTTATGAGAAGATATTTCCTTTTCCACCATAGGCCTCAAACTGCTCCAAATGTCCACTTGCAGATTCTACAAAAAGAGTGTTTCCAAGCTGCTCTATGAAAAGTAAGGTTCAACTCTGTGAGATGAATGCACACATCACAAGGAAACTTGTCAGGATGATTCTGTCTAGTTTTTATGTGAAGATATTTCCTTTTCCAACATTGGCCTCAAAGTGCTGAAAATGTCCACTTGCAGATTCTACAAAAATAGTGTTTCAAAATTGCTCAATCAAAAGTAAGGTTCAACTCTGTGACATTAATGCAAAAATGCAAAGAAGTTTGTCAGAATGCTCCCGTCTACTTTTTATATGTAGATATTTCCCCCTTTGTAAGATAGGCCTAAAAAGGCAGCAAATGTCCCATGGCATATAATACAAAAAGATTGTTTCAAAACTGCTCCATCAAAAGTAAAGTTCAACTCTGTGAGAAGAATGTACGTATCATTAAGGTGTTTGTCAGAATGCTTCCATCTGGTTTTTATGTGAAGATATTTCCTATTCCAGCATAGGCCTCAAAGCGCTCCAAATGTCCAAATGCAGATTCTACAAAAAGAGTATTTCAAAGCTGCTGTATGAAAACCAAGGTTCAACACTGTGAGATGAATGCACACATCACAAAGAAATTTGTCAGAATGTTTCTGTCTGGTTGTTCTGTGAAGATATTTCCTTTTCCACCTTAGGCCACAAAGTGCTCCAAATTTCCACTTGCAAATTGTATAAAAAGAGTGTTTCAAAGCTGCTCTATCAAAAGTAAGGTTCAACTCTGTGACATTAATGCACACTTCACAAAGAAGTTTGTTAGAATGCTTCTGTCCAGTTTTTATATGAAGATATTTCCCTTTGCAAGATAGGCCTCAAAAGGCAAAAATATCCCATGGCAGATAATACAAAAAGATGGTTTCAAAACTTCTTTATCAAAAGTAAGGTTTAACTCTGTGAGAAGAATGTATGTATCACAATGGCGTTTGTCAGAATGCTTCTGTCTGGTTTTTATGTGAAGATACTTCCTTCTCCAGCATAGGACTCAAAACACTCCAAAAGTCCACTTGAAGATTCTACAAAAAGAGTGTTTCAAAGCTGCTCTATGAAAAGTAAGGTTCAACACTGTTAGATGAATGCACACATCACAAAGAAGTTTGTCAGAATGCTTCTGTCTAGTTTATATGCGAAGATATTTCCTTTTGCACCATAGGCCGTAAAGCACTCCAAATGTCCACTTGCAAATTCTATAAAAAGAGTGTTTCAAAGCTGATCCATCAAAAGTAAGGTTCAGCTCTTTGAGACGAATGCACAAATCACAAAGAAGTTTGTCAGAATACTTCTGTGTAGTTTTTGTGTGAAGATATTTCTTTTTCCACCATTAGCCTCAAAGCGCTCCAAATGTCCACTTGCAGATTCTGCAAAAAGCGGGTTTCAGAACTGCTCAATCAAAAGTACGTTTGAACTCTGTGACACAAATGCACACATCACAAAGAAGTGTGTCAGAATGCTTCCGTCTAGTTTTTATGTGAAGATAGATCCCTTTCCAAGATAGGCCTCAATAGGCAACAAATGTCCCATTGCAGATAATATAAAAAGAGTGTTTCAAAAGTGCTCTATCAAAAGAAAAGTTGAACTCTGTGAGAAGAATGCACGTATCACAAAGGCATTTGTCAGAATTCCTCTAGTTTTTATGTGAAGATATTTCCTTTTCCACCATAGGCCTCAAACTGCTCCAAAAGTCCACTTGCAAATTCTACAAAAAGGGTGTTTCAAAGCAGCTCTATCAAAAGCAAGGTTCAAGTCTGTGAGATGAATGCAACCATATGAGGAAGTTTGTCAAAATGATTCAGTCTATTTTTTATGTGAAGGTATTTCCTTTTTCACCATAGGCCTCAAACCGCTACATATGTCCATTTGCGTATTCTACGAAAAGAGTGTTTCAAAGCTTCTCTATCAAAAGTAAGGTTCAACTCTGTGAAATGAATGCACACATCACAAAGAAGTTTGTCAGAATACTTCTTTGTAATTTTTATGTGAAGATATTTCCTTTTCCACCATAGGCCTCAATGTGCTCAAAACGTCCACTAGCAGATGCTACAAAAAGAGTGTTTCAAAGCTGCTATATGAAAACTAAGGTTCAACACCGTGAGATGAATGCACACATCACAAAGAAATTTGTCAGAATGCTTCTGTCTAGTTGTTATGTGAAGATATTTCCTTTTCCACCATAGGCCTCAAAGCACTCCAAATTTCCATTTGCAAATTCTATAAAAAGAGAGTTTCAAAACTGCTCTATCAAAAGTAAGGTTCAACTCTGTGACATTAATGCACACATAACAAATAAGTTTGTTAGAATGTTTCTGTCTAGTTTTTCTATGAAGATATTTCCCTTTCCAAGATAGGCCTCAAAAGGCAAAAAATGTCCCATGGCAGATAATACAAAAAGATGGTTTCAAAACTGCTCTATCAAAAGTAAAGTTCAACTCTGTGAGAAGAATGTACGTATCACAAAGGCGTTTGTCAGAATGCTTCTCTCTGGTTTTTATGTGAAGATATTTCCTTTTCCAAGATAGGCTTCAAAACGCTCCAAATGTCCCCTTGCAGATAATACAAAAAGTGAGTTTCAAAACTGCTCTATCAAAATTAAAGCTCAACTATGTGAGAAGAATGCACGTATCACAAAAGCGTTTGTCAGAATGCTTCTGTCTAGTCTTTTGGTGAAGATATTTATTTTTCCACCATAGTCCTCAAAGCGCTCCTAAAGTCCAGTTGCAGATTCTACAAAAAGAGTGTTTCAAACTGCTCTATCAAAAGTAAGGTAAAACTCTGTGAGATGAATGCATACTTCACAAAGAAGTTTGTCAGAATACTTCTGTGTAATTTTTATGTGAAGTTGTTTCTTTTCCCACCATAAGCCTCAAAGAGCTCCAAATGTCCAAATGCAGATTCTACAAAAAAGAGTGTTTCAAAGCTGCTCTATCAAAGGTAAGGTTCAACTCTGTGAGACAAATGCAGACATTACAAAGAAGTTTGTCAGAATGCTTCTGTCTAGTTTGTATATGAAGATATTTCCTTTTCCACCATAGGCCTCAAAGCACTCCAAATGTCCACTTGTAGTTTCTACAAAAAGAGTGTTTCAAAGCTACTTTTTCAAAAGTAAGGTTTAACTCTGTGAGATGAATGCACACAATACAAAAAAGTTTGTCAGAATACATCTGTGTAGTTTTTATGAGAAGATATTTCTTTTTCCACCATAGGCCTCAAAGCACTCCAAATGTCCAATTGCATATTCTACAAAAAGTGTGTTTCAAAACTGCTCAATCAAAAGTAAGGTTCAACTCTGTGACAGTAATGCAAACATCACAAAGAAGTTTGTCAGAATGTTTCTGTCTAGTTTTTATGCGAAAATATTTCCCTTTTCAAGACAGGCCTCAAAACGCTCCAAATGTCCCCATGCAGATACTACAAAAAGAGAGTTTCAAAACTGCTGTATCAAAAGTAAAGTTCAACTCTCTGAGAATAATGCACGTATCACAAAGGCCTTTGTTGGAATGCTTCTATCTAGTTTTTATGTGAAGATATTTCCTTTTCCACCGTAGGCCTTAAAGTGCTCCAAATGTCCAATTGCAGATTCTACAAAAAGAGTGTTTAAAAGAGGCTCTATCAAAAGAAAGGTTCAACTCTGTGAGATGAATGCACACATCACAAATAAGTTTGTGAGAATGCTTCTGTCTAGTTTTTATATGAAGATATTTCCCTTTCCACTACAGGCCTCAAAATGCTCCAAATATCCCCTTGTAGATAATATAAAAAATGAGTTTCAAAACTGCTCTATCAAAAGTAATTCTCAACTCTGTGAGAAGAACGCATGTATCACAAAGGCATTTGTCAGAATGCTTCTGTCTAGTCTTTTTGTGAAGATATTTCCTTTTCCAACCTATTCCTCAAAGCACTCCAAATTTCCAAATGCAGATTCTATAAAAAGTGTTTCAAAGCTGCTCTATCAAAAGAAAGGTTCAACACTGAGATGAATACACACATCACAAATAAGATTGTCAGAATACTTCTTGTAATTTTTATGTGAAGATGTTTCTTTTTCCACCATAAGTCTGAAAGTGCTCCAAATGTCCACTTGAAGATTCTACAAAAAGAGTGATTCAATACTGCTCAATGAAAAGTAAGGTTCAAATCTGTGACATTAATACGCACATCATAAGGAAGTTTGTCAGAATGCTTCTGTCCAGTTTTTATATGAAGATATTTCCCTTTCCAATATAGGCCAGATAACGCTCAAATGTTCCCTTGCAGATAATACAAAAAGAGAGTTTCAAAACTGCTCTATCAAAAGAAAAGCTCAACTCTGTGAGAAGAATGCACCTATCACAGAGGCGTTTGCCAGAATGCTTCTGTCTAGTATTTTGTGAAGATATTTCCTTTTCCACAGTATGCCTCAAAGGGCTCCAAATTTCCAAATGCAGATTCTACAAAAAGAGTGTTTCAAAGCTGCTCTATCAATGGTAAGTTTCACCTCTGTGAGACGAATGCACACATCACAAAGAAGTTTCTCAGAATGCTTCTGTCTAGTTTTAAAGTGAAGATATTTTCTTTTCCACCATTGACCTCAAATCGCTCCAAAGGTCCACTTGCAGATTCTACAAAAAGATTGTTTCAAACCTGCTCTATCAAAAGTAAAGTTCAACTCAGTGAGATGAATGCACAAATCACAAAGAAGTTTGTCAGAATACTTCTGTGTAATTTTTATGTGAAGATGTTTCTTTTTCCACCATAGTCCTCAAAGCACTAAAATGTCCACTTGCAGATGCTACAAAAAGAGTGATCCAAAGCTTCTCCATCAAAAGTAAGGTTAAACTCTGTGAGATGAATGCACATATCACAAAGAAGTTTGTCAGACTCCTTCTGTCTAGTTTTTATATGAAGATATTTCCCTTTCCAAGATAGGCCTCAAAACTCTCCAAATGTCCCCTTGCAGATAATACAGAAAGAGAGTTTCAAAACTGCTCTATCAAAGGAAAAGTTCAACTCTGTTAGAAGATTGCAGATATCACAAAGGCATTGGTCAGAATTCTTCTGTGTAGTTTCTATGTGTAGATATTTCCTTTTCCACCATAGGCCTCAAACCACTCCAAATGTCCACTTGCAGATTCTACAAAAAGAGTGTTTCAAAGCTGCTCTATGGAAAGTAAAGTTCAACTCTGTGAGATGAATGCACACACATCAAAGTAGTTTGTCAGAATACCTCTGTGTAGTTTTTATGTGAAGGTATTACTTTTTCCAATTTAGGCCTCAAAGCCCTCCAAATCTCCACTTGCATATTCTACAAAAAGAGTGTTTCAAAAGTACTCAATCAAAAGTAAGGTTCAACTCTGTCACAGTAATGCAAACATCACAAAGAAGTTTGTCAGAATGCTTCTGTCTAGTTTTTATATGAAGATATTTCCCTTTCAAAGATAGGCCTCAAAATGCTCCAAATGTCCCATGGCAGATAATACAAAAGACGGTTTCAAAACTGCTCTATCAAAAACAAAGTTCAACTCTGTGAGAAGAATGCACATATCACAAAGGCATTTGTCAGAATGCTTCTGTCTAGTTTTCATGTGAAGATATTTCCTTTTGCACCATATGCCTCAATCCACTCAAAATATCTCATTGCAGATTCTACAAAGAGTGTTTCAAAGCCGCTCTATGAAAAGTAGCTTTCAACTCTGTGAGATGAATGCACACATCACAAAGGAGTTTGTCAGAATCCTTCTGTCTACTCTTTATGTGAAGATATTACCTTTTCCACCATAGGCATGAAAGCGTTCCAAGTGTCCACTTGCAGATTCTACAAAAAGAGTGTTTCAAAGCTGCTCTATCAAAAGTAAAGTTCAACTCTGTGAGATGAATGCAGAAATCACAAAGATGTTTGTCAGAATATTTCTGTGTAGTTTTTAGTGAAGATATTTCTATTTCCACCATAGTCCTCAAAGTGCTACAAATGTCCACTTGCAGATTCTTCAAAAAGAGTGTTTCAACCGTGCTCTATCAGCAGTAAGGTCAAACTCTGTGAGATGAATGCACACATCACCAAGAAGTTTGTCAGAATACTTCTGTGCAGTTTTTATATGAAGATATTTCCCTTTCCAAGACATGCCACAAAGAGATCCAAATGTCCCCTTTCAGATACTACAAAAAGAGAGTTTCAAAACTGCTCTATCAAAATTAAAGTTCAATTCTGTGAGAAGAATGCATGTATCACAAAGGCGTTTGTTAAAATGCTTCTGTCTAGTTTTTATGTGAAGATATTTCCTTTTCCACCATAGGCCTCACTTGCAGACACTACAAAAGAAGTGTTTCAAAGGTGCTCTATCAACAGTCAAGTTTAACTCTGTGACATGAATGTATGTATCACAAACAAGTTTGTCAGAATGCTTCTGTCTCTTTTTTATATGAAGATATTTCCTTTTCCACCATAGGACTCAAAGTGCTCCCAATCTGCAATTGCAGAATCTACATAAAGAGTGTTTCAAAACTCCTCCATGAAATGTAAAGTTCAACGCTGTGAGAACATTGCACGTATCACAAAGTCGTTTGTCAGAATGCTTCTGTCTAGTTTTTATATGAAGATATTTCCCTTTCCAAGTTAGGACTCAAACCGCTCCATTGTCCACTTTCATGTACTACAAAAAGAGAGTTTCAAAAGTGCTCTATCAAAAGTAAAGTTCAAATCTGTGAGATGAATGCACTTATCACAAAGCAGTTTGTCAGAATGCTTGTTTCGTTTTTATTTGAAGATGTTTCCTTTTCCACTGTAGGCCTCAAAGTGCTCCAAATCTCCTCTTGCAGAATCTACAACTAGAGTGTTTCAAAACTGCTCTATCAAAAGTAAGGTTTAACTCTGTGAGATGAATGCAAACATCACAAAGAAGTTTGTCAGAATGCTTATGTCTAGTTTTTATGTGAAGATATTTCCTTTTTCACCATAGGCCTCAAAGCTCTCCAAATGTCCAATTGCAGATTCTACAAAAAGAGTATTCCAAAGCTTCCCTATGAAAAGTAAAGTTCAACTCTGTGATTTGAATGCACACATCACAAAGTAATTTGTCACAATGTTTCTGTCTAGTTTTTATGTGAAGATATTTCCTTTTCCACCATAGGCCTCAAAGCGCTCCAAATGTCCACTTACAGATTCTACAAAAAGAGTGTTTCACAACTGCTCTATCAAAAGAAAAATTCAACTCGGTGAGCTGAATTCCCACATCTTAAAGAAGTTTGTCAGAATGCTTCTGTCTAGTTTTTTCAAAGGATATTTGAGAGCGCATTAAGTCATATGTTGAAAAAGGAAATATCTTCAGATAAAAACCAGAAAGCTGCTTTCTGAGAAACTTCATTGGTTTGTGTGCATTCGTCTCACACAGTTAAACTTTTCTTTTGAGTGAACAGTTGGATACACTGTTTCTGTAGTCTCTGCAAAGGGATATTTTGGAGCCCATTGAGTCCTATTGTGAAAAAGTAAATATGTTCAGTTAAAAACTAGAAAAAAGTCTTTTGTGAAACTCCTTTGTGATGTGTGCAATCATCTCACAGAGCTAAACCTTTCTTTTGATTGATCAGTTTTGAAACACTGGTTAGTAGAATCTGTGAACAGATATTTGGGAGTGCATTGGCACCTATGGTGAAAAAGGAAATATCTTCAGATAAAAACTAGAAAGAAGGTTTTTGAGAAACCGCTTTGTTATGTGTGCATTCATCACTCAGAGTTAAAAGTTTATTTTGATTGAGCAGTTTGCAAACACTTTTTTTGGAGAATCTGGGAAGGGATATTTTAGAGCACATTGACACTTACAGTGAAAAAAAATCTTGAGATAAAAACTCTAAAGAAACTTTCTCAGAAACTGCTTTCTGATGTATGCTTTCATCTCACAGAGTTAGACCTTTCTTTTGATTGAACAGTTTCTACACACTGTTTTTGTAGAATCTGTGAAGGGATATTTGGGAGTGCATGGAGGCCTATGGTGAAAAAGGAAATATTCTGATAAAAACTATAAAGAAGCTTTCAGAGATCTTGCTTTTTGATGTGTGCATTCATCTCACCGAGTTAAAGCTGTCCTTTGATAGAGCGTTTGGAAACACTGTTTCTGGAGAATCTGCAAAGGGATATTTTGGAGTGCTTTGAGGCCTGTGGTGAAAAAGGAAAAAGCTTCAGACAAAACTAGAAATAAGCATTCTGAGAAACTGCTTTGGGATTTGTGCATTAATCTCACAGAGTTAAACCTTTCTTTTGATTAAGCAGTTTGGAAAAACTCTTTATGTAGAATCTGAGAGGGGATATTTCAGTGTACTTAAAGGCCTATGGCATAAAAGGAAATATCTTCAGATAAAAACCACAAAGAAGATTTCTGAGAAACTGTCTTTGTGATGTGCAAGTTCTTTTCAGAGATTTAAACATATCTTTTGATTGAGTAGCTTTGAAACACTGTTTTTGTAGAATCTGCAAAGAGATAATTGCAAGCGCATAGAGGCATATAGTGAAAAAGGAAATATCTTCAGATAAAAACTAGAAAGAAGCTTTCTGACAAACTGATTTCTGATGTATGCAATTATCTCACAAAGTTACTACCTTCCTTTCATGGGGCAGCTTGGAATCACTGTAAATTTAGAACTTGCAAAAGTATATTTGGGAGCACCTTGTGGCCTATTTTGAAAAAGGAAATATCTTCAGATAAAAACAAGAAAGAAGCACTGTTTAATGGTGTGTGTGTTAACCTCAGAGTGTTAGAGCTGTCTTTTGATTGAGCAGTTTGGAAACACTGTTTTTGTAGAATCTGCAAAGGGATATTTATGTGCACATTTAGGTCTATTGTGAAAAAGGAAATATCTTCACATAAAAAGAAGAAAGAAGATTTCTGAGAAACCACTTTGTGATGTGTGCATTCATTCCAGAGAGTTAAACACTTGTTTTGATTGAGCAGTTTGGAAACACTGACTTTTTAGAAACTGCAAAGGGATATTTGGGAGCGCATTGAGGCCTATTGTGAAAAACAAATGACTTCATATCAAAACCCGAAAGAAGCTTTCTCAGATACGGTTTGTGATGTGTGCATTCATCTCACAGAATTAAACCTTTCTTTTGATTGAGCAGTTTGTAAACACTGTTTTTGTAGAATCTGTGAAGGGGTATTTTGGAGCCCATTGAGGCCTATGGTGAAAAAGGAAATATCTTCAGTTAAAAACTAGAAGGAAGTTTCTGAGACATTGCTTTGTGATGTGTCTATTCATCTCACAGAGTTAAAGTTTCTTTTGATTGAGCAGTTTGGAAACACTGTTTTTGTAGACTCTGAGAAGGGATATTTGGGAGTGCATTGAGGCCTGTGGAAAAAAGGAAACATCTTCATATAAAAACTAGAAGGAAGCATTCTGAGAAACTGCTATGTGATTTTGTACTCATCTCATGGAGTTAAAACTTTCACCTGATTGAGCAGTTTGGAAACAGTTTTTGTAGAATCTGCAAATATTTTGGGGTGCATTGAGTCCCATGGTATAAAAGGAAATATCTTCAGATAAAATCTAGAAAACACCTTCTGAGAAATCTCTATGTAATGAGTGCATTCATCTCACTGTGTTAAACTGTTCTTTTGATCAAGCAGGTTGGACACCCTTTTTTTGTAGAATCTGTGACGGGATATTTGAGAGCACATTGAGGCCTATGTTGAAAAAGTAAATATGTTCAGATTAAAACTAGAAAGAAGATTTCTGAGAAATTTTCTTCATGATGTTTGCATTCATCTCAGAGAGTTAAACATAACTTTTGATTGAGCAGCTTGGAAGCACTGTTTTTGTAGAATCTGAGAAGGGAGTTCATTGGGGCCTATAGTGAAAAAGGAAATATCTTCAGATAAAAACTAGAAAGAAGCTTTCTGACAAACTGTTTTTCGATGTGAGCAATCATGTCACAGAGTTAAACCTTTCTTTTGTTGGGGCAGGTTGGAATCACTGCTTTTGTTAAATCTGCAAAAGTGTATTTGGGAGCACCTGGAGCCCTAAGGTGAAAAAGGAAATATCTTCAGCTGAAAACTAGAAAGAAGTTTCTGAGACAGTGCTTCGTGATGTGTGTATTCATCTCAAAAAAGTAAACATTTGTTTTGATTGAGAAGTTTGGAAATCCTGTTTATGCAGAAATTGTGAAGGCATATTTGGGAGTGCATTGAGACCTATGGTATAAAAGGAAATATCTTCAGATAAAAACTAGAATGAGGCTTTCTGAGAAACTGCTATGTGATGTTTGCATTCACCTAACAGAGTTAAGCTTTTATTTTGATTGAGCAGTTTGGAAACACTGTTTTTGTAGAATATGTGAAGGGATATTTGGGAGTACATGGAGTCCTATGGTGTAAAAGGAAATATCTTCAGAAAAATCAAGAAAGCGCTTTTTGAGAAACTTCTTTGTGATGTGTGCATTCATCTCACAGTGTTAAACCTTCGTTTTGATTGAGCAGTTTGGAAACACTGTTATTGTAGAATCTGCAAAGAGATATTTGGGAGTGCAGTGAGGCCTACGGTGAAAAATTAAACATCTTCAGAGAAAAACTAGAAATAAGCTTTCTGAGAATCTGATTTTGGTTGTGTGCATTCTTCTCACAGAGTTAAAACTTTCTGTTGATTTAGAAATTTGGAAACACTGTTTTTGTAGTGTTTGTGAATTGATATTTAGGAGCGCATTGAGACCTATGGTAAAAAAGATATAGATTCAGAGAAAAGCTAGAATCTTTCTGAGACACAGCCTTGTGATGTGTGCATTCATGTCAAGGAGATAAACCTTTGTGCTGATTGAACAATTGGAAAAACTCTTTTTGTAGAATTTGCAAAGGGATATTTGGGAGCTCATTGCACCCTGTGGTGAAAAAGAAAATATCTTCAGAAAAAACTAGAATGAAGCTTTCTGAGACACTGGTTTGTGATGAGAGCATTCATCTCATGGAGTTAAATCTTTCTGTTAATTGAGCAGTTTGGAGACACTGTTTTTGTAGAATCTGTGAAGGGATATTTGGGAGCATATTCAGGCCAACACTGAAAAAGGAAATATATTCATAAAAAAACTAGAAAGAAGCTTTCTGAGACACTATTTTTTCAGAGTTCATTCATCCCACAGAGTTAAAGCGTCCTTTGGATTCAGCAGTTTGGAAACACTGTTTTTGTAGAATCTGTGAAGGAATATTTGAGAGTGCATTGAGGTCTATGGTGAAAAAGGAAATATCTTCTGATAAACACTAGAAAGAAGCTTTCTGAAGAACTACTTTGTGATGTGTGAGTTCATCTCACAGAGTTAAACCTTTCTTTAGATTGAGCAGTTTGGAAACACTGTTTTTGTAGTATATGCGAAGGGACATTTGGGAGTGCATTGAGGCCTGTTGTGAGAAACTGAATATCTTCAGATAAAAACTAGAAAGATGCTTTCTGAGAATTTTCTTTCTGTTGTGTGAATTCTTCTCACAGAGTTAAAACTTTCTCTTGATTTTGCAGCTTGGAAAAACTGTTTTTGTAGTGTCTGGCAATTGATATTTGGGAGTGCATTGAGGCCTATGATGAAAAAGGAAATACCTTCAGAAAAAAACCAGAAAGAACAGTTTTGAGAAACCACTTTGTGATGTGTGCATTCATCTCACAGAGTTAAAACTTTCTTTTGATTGCACAGTTTGAAAACTGTTTTTGTGGAACCTGCAAAGGGATATTTGGGAGCACATTGAGGCCTACTGTGAAAAAGGAAGTATCTTCAGATAAAAACTAGAAAGAAGCTTTCTTAGACGATGCATTGTGATGGATGTATTAATCTCACAGAAGTAAATCATTCTTTTGATAGAACAGTTTGGAAGAACTGTTGTTGTAGAAATTGCAAAGGGATATTGTGGAGCTCATAGAAGTTTATGCTGAAAAAGGAAATAACCCCCAATAAAAACTAGAGAGAAGCTTTCTGAGGAACTACTTTGTAATGTGTACATTCATCTCACAGAGGTAAACTTTTCTTTTCATGGAGCAGTTTGGAAACACTGTTTTTGTGGAATCTGCAAAGGGATATTTTGGAGCATGTTGAGGCACATGATATAAAAACTCCAGAGAAAAACTTCAAAGAAACATTCTGAGATACTGCTTTATGATGTGTGTATTCATCTCACAGAGATAAACCTTTCTTTTGATTAAAAGGTTTGGAAGCACGGTTTTTGTAGTATCTGTGAAGGGATACATGGGAACGCTTAGAGGCCTTTGGTGAAAAAGCAAGTATCTTCAGAGAAAAACTAGGAAGATTTCTGAGAAACTGCTTTGTCATGTCTGCATTCATTATACAGAGTTAAAACTTACTTTTGATTAAGCAGCTTGGAAACACTGTTTTTGTAGAATCTGTGAAAGGATATTTCAGAGTGAACTGAGGCCTATGGTGAAAAAGGAAATAACTTAAGTTCAAAACTAGAAAGAAGTTTTCTGAGAAACTGCTTTATGATGAGTGCATTCGGCTCACAGAGGTAAAAATTTCTTTTCATTCAGCAGTTTGGGATCACCGTTTTTGTAGAATATGTGAAGGGATATTTGGGAGTGCATTGAGGCCCATGGTGAGAAAGGAAATATCTTCAGATAAAAACTAAAAAGAATCTCTTTGAGAAACAGCTTTGTGATGTGAGCATTCATCTCACAGAGTTAAACTTTTCTGTTGATTGAGCAGTTTGTAAACATGGTTTCAGTAGAATATGTGAAGGTATATTTGGGAGTGTATTGAGGCCTATGGTGAAAAAGGGTGTATCTTCAAAAAAAAACTAGAAAGAAGCCTTCTGAGACACTGCCTTGTGATGTTTGCATTAATCTCAGAAAGTTGAATCTTTCTGTTGATTGAACAATTTGGAAGCATTATTTTTGTAGAATCTGGAAGGGATATTGGGAGAGCATTGAGGCCTATGGTGAAAAAGGAAATATTTTCAGAGAAAATGTAGAAAGAAGCTTCCTGAGAAACTGCTCTGTGATATGAACATTCATTTCACTGACATAAAGCTTTCTTTTGATTGAAGAGTTTGGAAATTAGAATTTGTTCATTTAGAATCTGCAAAGGGTTATTTGCAGCCCCATGAGGCCTATGATGAAAAAGGAAATATCTTCAGATAAAAAATATAAAGAAGCTTTCTGACAGGCTGTTTGTGATGTGTGTATTCACCTTACATAGTTAAATTTTCTTTTGATTGAACAGTTTAAAAGTCTGTTTTTGTAGAATCTGCCATGGGATGTTTAGGAGCACATTGAGGCCTATGGTGAAAAAAAATTATCTTCAGATAAAAACTAGACAGAAGCTTTCTGAGAAACTTCTTTGTGATGTGTGCATTCATCACACAGATTTAAACATTTCTTTTGATTGAGCAGCTTGGAAACACTGTTCTTGTAGAATCTGGAAAAGGATATTTGGCAGTGCATTGAGGCCTATGGTACAAAAGGAAATATCTTAAGATAAAAAGTGGAAAGAAGCTTTCTGAGACATTGCTTTATGATGTGTGCATTCATCTCACAGAGTTAAATCTTTCTTTTGATTGAGCAGTTTGGAAATAGTTTTTGTAGAATTTGCGAAGAGATATTTGGGAATGCATTGAGGCCTATGATGAAAAGGGAAATATCAGATAAAAAATAGAAAGAAGATTTCTGAGACATTTTTTGTGATGTGTGCGTTCATCTCACAAAGCTAAACATTTCCTTTGATTGAGCAGTTGGAGACAAGGTTTTTGTAGAATCTGTGAAGAGATGTTTCAGAGTGCGTTGAGGCCTATGGTGAAAAGGAAATATCTTCAGAGAAATACTAGAAAGAAGCCTTCAGAGACATTTCTTTGTGATGTGTGGTTTCACCTCAGGGAGCAAAAAATTTCTTTTGATTGAGCAGTTTGGAGACAGTGTTTTTGAAGCATCTACATAGGGATATTTGGGAACACATTGAGGCCTATGGTGAAAGAGGAAATACTTTCAGATAAAAAGTAGAAAGAAGATTTCTGAGAAATTGCTTTGTGTTATGTGCATTGATCTCACAGTGTTGAACCTTTCTTTTGTTGGAGCAGTTGGGAAACACTGTTTTTGTAGAATCTGAGAAAGGATATTTTGGAGTTTTTTGAGGTCTATGGTGAAAAAGGAAATACCTTCAGATAAAAATTAGAAAGAAGGTTTCTGAGAAACAGAGTTATGATGTGTACATTCACCTAATGGGGTTAAAACTTTCTTTTGATTGAGCAGCTTGGAACTCTTTTTTTATAGAATCTGCGATAGGATATTTTCGAGCACATTGAGGCCTGTGGTGAAAAGGGAAATATCTTCAGACAAAAAAACTCACATATTTAAGGCTTTCTTTTGATTCAGCAGGTTGAAAACACTATTTTTGTAGCATCTGCAAAGGGATATTTGGGAGTGTATAGAGGCTTATGTTGTAAAAGGCAGTACCTTCAGATAAAAAGTTGAAAGAAGTTTTCTGAGATGCTGTGTTGTGAAGTGTGCATTCTTCTCACAGAGTTAAACCTTTCTTTTGATTGAGAAGTTTGGAAACACTGTTTTTGTAGAATCTGCGAAGGGATATTTTGAAGCACATTGAGGACTACAGTGAAAAAGGAAATATATTCAGAGAAAAATTAGAAAAAAATTTTCTGAGAAATTGCTTTGTGATGTGAGCATTCAGCTCACAGAGTTAAAATTTCTTTTCATTGAGCAGTTTTGAAACACTGTTTTTCTAGAATCTGTGAAGGGATATTTTCGGGAACACATTTATGCCTATGTTGAAAAAGGAAATATATTCAGAGAAAAATTAGAAAACTTTTCTGAGAAACTGCTTTGTGATGTATGCATTCATCTTCCAGAGTTAAAACTTTCTTTTGTTTAAGCAGTTTGGAAACGCTGTTTTTGTAGAAACGGAGAAGGGATATTTGGCAGTGCATTGAGGCCTATGGTGAAAAAGGAAATATCTTCAGAATAAACTAGAAAGAGTATTTCTGAGAAACTGCTTTGGGATGTGTCTATTTGCCTCACAGAGTTAAACCATTCTTTTGATTGAGCAGATTGGGAACACTGTTTTTTTAGAACCTGTGAAGGGATATTTAGGAGCGCATTTATGCCTATTGTGAAAAAGAAATATCTTCAGACAAAAACTAGAAGAAATCTTTCTGAGAAACTGCTTTGTGATGTGTGCATTCATTTCACAGATTTAAACCTTTCTTTTGATGGAGCATTTTGCAAACACTGTTTTTGTGGAATCTGCGAAGGGAAATTTGGGATTGCTTTGAGGGCTATGGTGAAAAATGAAGTACCTTCAGAGAAAAACTAGAAAGACACTTTCTGAGAAACTGGTTTATGATGTGTCCATTCATCTCACAGAGTTAAACCTTTGTTTTGATTGAGCAGTTTGGAAAAACTGTTTTTGTAAAATCTGTGAAGGGATATTTGGAAGTGCATTCAAGCTTATGGGGAAAAAGAAATAATTTCAGATAAAAACTAGAAAGAAGCTTTCTGAGAAACTGCTTTGGGATGTGTGCATTCATCTCAAAGAGTTAAAGCTTTCTTTTGATTGAGCAGTTTGGAAACACTGTTTTTGTATAATCTGTGAAGGGATATTTGGGAGCACATTGAGGCATATGGAGAAAAAGGGAGTGTCTTCAGATTATAACTCAAAAGAAGCTTTCTGAGAAACTGCGTTGTAATGTATGCATTCATCTCTAAAAACTATAATTTTCTGTTGATTGAGCAGTTTGGAAACACTGTTTTTGTAGAATCTGCAAGGGGATATTTTGGAGCACATTGAGTCCTATGGAGAAAGGGAAATATTTTCATATAAAAACTAGAAAGACTCTTTTTGAGACACTGCTTCCTGATAGTTGCATTCGTCTCACACAGTTAAAACTTTCGTTTGATTGAGCAGCTTGGAAAGACTATTTTTGTAGAATCTGTGAAGGGATATTTGGGAGCACATTGAGGCCTATGTTGAAAAAGGAAATATCTTCAGATAAAACTTAGAAAGAAGATTTCTGACACACTGCTTTGTGATGTGTGCATTCATCTCAAAGAGTTAAAACTTCCTTTTGATTGAGCAGTTTGGAAACACTGTTTTTGTAGAATCTGTAAAGGGATATTTGGGAGTACATTGAGGCGTATGGAGAAAAAAGGAATGTCTTCAGATTAAAACTAAAGAGATGCTTTCTGAGAAACTGCATTGTAATCTATGCATTCATCTCTGTGAACTCTAACTTTCTTTTGATTGAGCAGTTTGGAAACAGTGTTTTTGTAGAGTCTGTGAGTTGATATTTCAGAGCACATTGAGTCCTGTGGGGAAAAGGGAAATATCTTCATATAAAAACTAGAAAGACCCTTTTTTGAGACACTGCTTTTTGATGTGTGCATTCATCTCACACAGTTAAAGCTTTCCTTTGATTGAGCAGCTTGGAAAGACTATTTTTGTAGAATCTGTGAAGGGATATTTGGGAGCACACTGAGGCCTACCGTGAAAAAGGAAATATCTTCAGATAAAACTTAGAAGATTTCTGACACACTACTTCACTGCTTCGTGATGTGTGCATTCATCTCAAAGAGTTAAAACTTTCTTTTGATGGTGCAGTTTGGAAACACTGTTTTTGTAGAATCAGTGAAGGGATATTTTGGAGCTCATTGAGGCCTACAGGAAAAAAGGAAATATCTTCATATAACAACTGGAAAGAAGCTTTCTGAGAAACTACTTTGTCATGTGTGCATTCTTGTAACAGAGTTAAACCTTTCTTTTGATTGAGTAGTTTAGAAACATTGTTTTTGTAGAATCTGTGAAGGGATATTTGGAGAACATTGAGTCCTGTGCTAAAACATGAAATATCTTCAGAAAAAATCGAGAAGGAAATTTTCTGAGGAACCACTTTGTAATATTCAGATAAAAGCTAGAAAGAAGGCTTCTAAGAAACAGCTGTATGATGTGTGCATTCATCTCACAGAGTTAAACCTTTTTTTGATTGAGCAGTTTGGAAACATTCTTGGTGTAGAATCTGCGAAGGGATATTTGGAGAACATTGAGTCCTGTGCTAAAACATGAAATATCTTCAGAAAAAATCGAGAAGGAAATTTTCTGAGGAACCACTTTGTAATGTGTCCATGCACCTCACAGTCTCTAAACTGTCCTTTGATTAAGCAGTTTGTAAACAGTGTTGTGGAAGTATCTGTGAAGGGATATTTTGGTGTGAATTAAGGCCCATGGTGAAAAAGGAAATATCTTCAGAAAAAAACAATAAAGAAGCTTTCTGAGAAACTGCTTTGTGACGTGTGCATTCATCTCACATACGTAAGCTTTTCCTTTAATTCAGCAGTTTGAAAAGAGTGTTTTTGTTGAATCTCCGAAGGGATATTTGGGAGTGCATTGAGACCTATGGTGAAAAAGGAAATAACTTCAGAGAAAAACTAGAAAGAACCTTCTGAGAAACTTCTTTGTGATGTGTGCATTCATCTCACAGAGTTACAACTTTCTGTTGGTTGAGCATTTTGGAAACACTGTTTTTGTAGAGTCTGTGAAGGGATAATTCAGAGCTCATTGAATCCAATGGTGAACAAGGAAATATCTTTAGATAAAAACTCAAAAGAAGCTTTCTGAGAAACTACTTTGTGATGAGTGCATTCATCTCACAGAGTTAAACCTTTGTTTTGATTCAGCAGCTTCAAACACTGTTTTTGTAGAATCTGTGAAAAGATATTCAGGAACACATTGAGGCCTATGGTAAAAAAAGAAATATCTTCAGATAAAAAGTAGAAAGAATCTTTCTGAGAAACTTCTTTGTTATGTGTGCATTCATCTCACAGAGTTAAACCTTTCTTTTGATTGAGCAGTTTCAAATACTTTTTTGTAGAATCTGTGAATGGATACTTCAAAGCGCATTGAAACCTAGGATGAAAAAAGACCCATCTTCAGATCAACTTAGAAAGAAGCGTTGTGAGAAACTGCTTTGGGATGTGTGCATTCATATCACAAAGTTAAACCTTTCTTTTGATTGAACAGTTTGGAAACACTGTTTTTGTAGATTATACGAAGTGATATTTGGGAGTGCATTGAGATGTACAGTGAAAAAGGAAATATCTTCAGATAAAAACTATAGAGAAGCTTTCTGAGAAGCTGATTTTTGATGTCTACATTGATGTCATAGAAATAAATCATTCATTCGATTGAGCAGTTTGGAAACACTGTTTTTGTAGATTCTGCAAAAGGATATGTGGGGGCTCATTGAGGTCTATGGTGAAAAAGGAAATATCTTCAGACAAAAACAAGAAGGAAACTTTCTTAGAAACTGCTTTGTGATTTGTGCATTCATCTCAGAGAGTTAAACTTTCTTTTGATTCAACAGTTTCAAAAACTACTTTTGTAGAATCTGAGAAGGGATAAATGGGAGCACAGTGAGGCCTTTGGTGTAAAAGGAAATAACTTCAGATAAAAACTAGCAAGAAGATTTTTGAGAAACTGCTTTGTGATGTGTGCATTCAACTCATATATTTAAACCCTTCTTTTGATTGAGCAGCTTGGAAACACTGTTTTTGTAGAATCCGTGAAAGGATATTTGTAAGCGCTTTGAGACCTATGGTGAAAAAGTAAATAACTGCAGGAAAGACTTAGAAAGAAGCTTTCTGGGAAGCTGCTTTGTGATGTATGCATTGAACTCACAGAGTTAAGGTTTCTTTGGATTGAGCAGTTTGGCAACACTGTTTTTGTAGAATCTGCAAAGGGATATTTGGGAGCACATTGAGACCTATGGTGAAACTGTAAATAAGTTCAGAGAAAAATTAGAAAGAAGAGAAGCAGTCTGAGAAACTTCTTTATGATGTGTTCATTCGTCTCACAGAGTTAAAAGTTTCTTTTGATTGAGCAGTTTAGAAACACTGTTTTTGTAGAATCTGCAAAAGGATATTTGGGAGTGCATTAAGGCCTATGGTGAAAAAGGAAATATCTTCAGAGAAAAACTAGAAGGAAGCTTTCTGAGAAACTGCTTTCTGATATGTGAATTCATCACATGGAGTTAAATAATTATTTTGATTGAGCTGTTTGGAAACACTGTTTTTGCAGAATCTGCGAAGGCATATTTTCAGAGTGCATTTAGGCCTATGGTGAAAAAGGAAATATGTTCAGAGAAAAACTACAAAAAACCTTCTGAGAAACTGCTTTGTGATGTGTGCATTCAACTCACTGAGTTAAACCTTACTTTTCATTGAGCAGCTTGGAAACACTGTTTATGTAGAATCTGCAAAAGGATAATTTGGAGTGCATTCAGGCTTACAGTGATAAAGGAAATAACTTCAGATAAAAACTAGAAAGAAGCTTTCTGAGAAACCACTTTGTGATGTATTCATTCTTCTCTTCTCACAGAGTTAAACCTTTCTTTTGATTGAGCAGTTTGGAAACACTGTTCTTGTAGATTCTACAAAAGGATATTTTGGAGTGCATTGGGCCTATGCTGAAAAAGGAAATGGTCTTCAGATAAAAACTAGGAAGATGCTTTCTGAGGAACTGCTTAGTGATGTGTGCATTTATCTCACAGAGTTAAACGTTTGCTGGGTTTAGCAGTTTGGAAACACAGTTTTTCTTGAAGCTGCAGAGGGATATTTGGGAGTGCATTGAAGCCTATGGTAAAAAAGGAAATATCTTCAGATAAAAAGTAGAAAGAAGTTTTCTGAGACACAGCTTTGGGATTTTTGCGTACATCAATATCTTCAGAGAAAAACTGCAAAGAAGCTTTCTGACAGACTGCTTTGTGATGTGCACATTCATCTGACAGAGTGAGCCTTCCTTTTGATTGAGCAGTTTGGAAACACTGTTTTTGTAGAATCTTCAAATTGATATTAGGGAGTGCATTGAGGCCTATAGTGAAAAAGGAAATATCTTCAAATCAAAACTAGAAAGAAGCTTTCTGAGAAATTTCTTTGTTATGTGTGCATTCACCTCACAGAGTTAAAGCTTTCTTTTGATTGAGCATTTTGTAAACTCTGTTTTTGTAGAATCTGTGAAAGGATATTTGGGAGTGCCTTGAGGCCTATGGTGAAAAAGGAAGTATATTCAGATGAAAACTAGAAAGAAGTTTTCTGACATACTGCTTTGTGATGTGTGCATTCATCTCACAGAGATAAACCTTTCTTTTGATTGAGCAGTTTGGAAACACTTTTGGGGGGAAAAAGAGAGATCAGACTGTTACTGTGTCTATGTAGAATGAAGTAGATGTAACATACTCCATTTTGTTCTGCACTAAGAGAAATTCTTCTGCCTTGAGATGCTGTTAATCTCTAACTCTAGCCCAAACCCTGTGCCCATAGAGACATGTGCTGTTTTGACTCAATGTTTAATGGATTTAAGGTTGTGCAGGATGAGCTTTGTTAAAAATGTGTTTGAAGGCAGTGTGTTTGTTAAAAGTCATTGTCATTATCTCATCTCCTGTACCCAGGGACACAATACACTGTGAAAAGACACAGGGACCTCTCCCTTGGAAAGCCATGTATTGTCTGAGTTTTCTCCCCGTGTGATAGGCTGAGATATGGCCTCATGGGAATGGAAAGACCTTACTGTCCCCAAGCCTGACACCCATAAATGGTCTGTGCTGAGGAGGATTAGTGAAAGAGGAAGGCCTCTTTACAGCTGGGATAAGCAGAAGGCATTTGTCTCCTGCTCGTCCGTCAGAATGGAATGTCTCAGTGTAAAACCCAATCCTACGTTCTATTTACTGAGATAGGAGAAAACCACCTTATGGCTGGTGGTGAGACATGCTGGTGGCAATACTGCTCTTTAATGCACCAAGATGTTTGTGTAGAGTCAAACATTAATCTGGCCTACGTGCACATCAAAGCACAGAAACTTTCCTTAAATTTATTTAAGACACAGAGACCTTTGCTCACATGTTTTCCTGCTGACCCTTTCTCCACTATTACCCTATAGTCCTGCCACATCCCCCTCACCAAGATAGTAGGGATAGTGTTCAATAAATACTGAGGGAACTCAGAGACCAGTGCTGGCATGGGTCCTCCATATGCTGAGTGCCAGTCCACTGGTCCCACTGTTCTTTCTCTATACTTTGTCTCTGTGTCTTACTTCTATTCTCAGTTTCTCCTCCCACTTGATGAGAAACACCCACAGGTGTCAAGGGGCTGGCCCCCTTCATCTGGTTCCCAACATGGGTGTTTTTCTCTAGGGTGAAGATACACTAGAGCATGGTCATTGAGGAGACTCCTGAGTACATCCACTGTCAGCATTGCAGTAAGCTTGTGCACTGGGAGGAATCCAGGGTAACAATGGGAAAAATTGAAAGTAAATATGCCTCTTTTCTCAGCTTTATTAAAATTCTTCTGTGAAGAGGGGGAGTTAGAGTCTCTGCAGAAATCTAATCACTCTATGTCAAACAATAGAACAATTCTGCCCATGGTTTCCAGAACAGGGAACTTTAGATCTAAAAGATTGGGAAAATATTGGCAAATAATTTAAGCAAGCAGGGAGGGTAAAGCATCCCACTTACAGTATGGAATGATTGGGCCATTATTAAAGCAGCTTTAGAATATTTTCAAAGAAGAGAAGACAGCTTTTCAGTTTCTGATGCCCCTGAAAGCTGTGTAATAGATTGTGAAGAAAAGGCAGGGACAGAATCTGAGAAAGTAATGGAGAGTTCACTTTGTAAATATGTAGCAGAATCTGCAATGGCTCGGTCAACACAAAATGCTTAGTACAATCAATTACAGGAGGTAATATATCCTGAAACATTAAAATTAGAAGAAAAAGGTCCAGAATTAGTGGGATGATCAGAATCTAAACCACGATGGCCAACTCCTCTTCCAGTGGTTCAGATGCCTGTAACATTACAACCTCAAATGCAGGTTAGACAAACACAAACCTCAAGAGAATATCAAATAGAAAAAGATAGAGTCTCTGTCACAGCGATGCCAATCCAGATACAGTATCCACAATATCAGCCAGTAGAAAATAAGACCAAACATCTGGTAGCCTATCAATACCAGCCGCCAGCCGAACTTCATTATCGGCTAGCCCCAGATTATGAGTATGGACAGCCAGGAATATTTCCAGCACCACAGGACACGGCGCCATATCCTCAGCCGCCCACTATGAGACTTAATCCTACACCACCACCTAGTGGACAGTGTAGTGCATTACATAAAATTATTGATAAGGCAAGAAAACAAGGAGCTATTGAGGTGTGGCTGTTTCCAGTAATATTAGATCCGGTGCCACCTGGAGAAGGGGCTCAAGAGGGAGCGCCTCCACTAACTGAGGCCAGATATGAGTCCTTTTCTATGAAAATGCTAAAAGATATGAAAGAGGGAGTAAAAGAGTATGGACCCAACTCCCCTTATATGAGAACATTATTAGATTCCATTGTTCATGGACATAGACTCGTTCCTTATGATTGGGAGATTTTGGCGAAATCATCACTCTCACCCTCTCAATTTTCACAATTTAAGACTTGGTGGATTGATGAGGCACAAGAACAGGTCCGAAAAAATAGGGCTGTTAATCCTGCAGTTAACATAGGTGCAGATCAACTATTAGGAACAGGTCAAAATTGGAGCATTATTCATCAACAAGCAATAATGCAAAATAAGGCCATTGAGCAAGTTAGAGCTATCTGCCTTAGAGTGTGGGAAAAAATCCAAGACCCAAGCACTGCCTGTCCCTCATTCAATACCATAAGACAAGGCTCTAATGAGCCTTGCCCTGATTTTGTGGCAAGATTCCAAGATGCTGTTCAAAAGTCAATTACTGATGAGAATGCCCGTAAGGTTATAGTGGAGTTGATGGTGTATGAAAATGCCAATCTTGAGTGTCAGTCAGCCATTAAACCATTGAAAGAAATGTGACAGCAGGACCAGATGAAATTTCAGAGTATGTAAAATCCTGTGATGGGATTGGAGGAGCTATGCATAAAGCTATTCTTATGGCTCAAGCAACAGCAGGCGTTGCTTTAGCAGGACAAGTTAGAACATTTGGAGGAAAACGTTATAATTGTCATCAAATTGGTCATCTAAAAAAGAATTGCCCAGTCTTGAATGAACAAAATATAACAACTCAAGCCACTACAACAACAAATAAAGAGCCACCTGGCCTATATCCAAGATGTAAAAAAGGAAAACATTGGGCTAATCAATGTTGTTCTAAATTTGATAAAAATGGGCATCATTTTCAGGAAATGGGAAGACGGGCCAGCCTCAGGCCCCACAACAAACTGGGACATTCCCGATTCAGCCCTTTGTTCCTCAGGGTTTTCAGGGACAACAACCCCACCGCTTGCTTTCACAAGTGCCTCTGGGAACGGGCCAGTTACCACAATACAACAATAGTCCCCTGACACAAGTGGCAGTGCAGCAGTAGATATATGTGCTATATAAGTAGTCTCTCTGTTTCTATGGGAGCCCCCACAAAAAATCCTTACATGGGTATACAGCCCACTGCCTGAGGGGTCTGTAGCACTCATCTTAGGAAGATTGAGTATAAATCTAAAGGGAGTTGAAATTCATACTGGTGTGGTTGATTCAGACTACAAATGCGAAATTCAATTGGTTATTTGCTCCTCAATTCCTTGGAGTGCCAGTCCAGAGACAGAATTGCTCAATTATCACGCCTGCCTTATATTAAGGTTGGAAACAGTGAGATAAAGAGAACAGGAGGGTTTGGAAGCAATAATCCGGCAGGAAATGCTTCATATTGGGCAAGTCAGGTCTCAGAGAGCAGATCTGCGTGTAAGGCCTTTATTCAAGGAAAACAGTTTGAAGGGTTTTCAACCCTTCCAGACAACTGGAACAGTTGTTTCCATCATTGCTTTAAATCAGTGGCCAAAGAATTGTCCTAAACAAAAGGGTGTTACAGGAATTGTCGGCATAGGCATACCTCAGAAGTGTATCAAAGTACTATGATTTTACATTGTTTAGGGCCAGATAATCAATAAAGTACTATTCAGCCAATGATTACTTCAATTCCTGTTAATCTGTGGGGTCAGGATTTATTACAACAATGGGGTGCAGAAATTACTTTGCTCGCTCCATTATACAGCCCCACGAGTCAAAAAATCATGACTAAACGGGATATGTACCAAGAAAGGGACTAGGAAAGAATAAAAATGGCAATAAAATCGCAATTGAGGTTGGGGGAAATCAAGAAAAAAAAGGAATAGGGTATCCTTTTAAGGGGTGGCCACTGTATGGCCTCCTAAACTCATTCCATTAACTTGGAAAACAGAAAAACAGGTATGGGTAAATCAGTGGCTGCTACTAAAATAAAAACTGGAGACTTTACATTTATTAACAAAGGAACAATTAGAAAAGGGACATATTGAGCCTTCATTCTCACCTTGGAATTCTTCTGTGTTTGTAATTCAGAAAAAATCTGGCAGATGGTGTATATTCACTGACTTAAGGGCCGTAAATGCTGTAATTCAACTCATGGGGCCTTTCCAACCCAGGTTGCCCTCTCTGGCTATAATTCCAAAACACCAATCTTTAATTATAATTAATCTGAAGGATTGCTTTTTAACCATGCCTCTGGCAGAGCAAGATCTTGAAAAATTTGCCTTTACTCTACCGGCCATAAATAATAAGGAATGAGCTGCCAGTTATCAGTGGAAAGTGTTACCTAAGGGAATGCCTAATAGTCCAACTATTTGTCAGACTTTCGTAGGGCAAGCTCTTCAACCAGTTAGAGACAAGTTTTCAGACTGTTATATCATTCATTATGTTGACGATATTTTGTGTTCTGCAGAAACGAGAGACACATTAATTGACTGTTACACATTTCTGCAAGCAGAGGTTGTCAATGCAGGACAATAGCATCTGATAAGATTCAAACCTCTACTCCTTCCCCTTATTTAGGGATGCAGGTAGAAAACAGAAAAATTAAGCCACAAAAAATAGAAGTAAGAAAAGACACATTAAAAACATTAAATGACTTTCAAAAATTGCTAGGAGATATTAATTGGATTCGGCCAACTCTAGGCATCCCTACTTATGCCATGTCAAATTTGTTCTCTATCTTAAGAGGAGACTCAGACTTAAATAGTAAAAGAATATTAACCCCAGAGGCAGCAACAGAAATTAAATTAGTGGAAGAAAAATTTCAGCACAAGTAAATAGAATAGATCCCTTAGCCCCACTCCGACATTTGTTTTTTGCTACTGCACATTCTCCAACAGGCATCATTGTTCAAAATACTGATCTTGTGGAGTGGTCATTCCTTCCTCACAGTACAAGTAAGACTTTTACGTTGTATTTGGATCAAATAGCTACATTAATTGGTCAGGCAAGATTACTAATAATAAAATTGTGTGGAAATGACCCAGACACAATAGTTGTTCCTTTAAACAAGGAACAAGTTAGACAAGCCTTTATCAATTCTGGTGCATGGCAGACTGGTCTTGCTAATTTTGTGGGAATTATTGATAATCATTACCCCAAAACAAAAATCTTCCAGTTTTTATAAGTAACTACTTGGATTTTACCTAAAATTACCAGAAATAAACCTTTAGAAAGTATTCTGACTGTGTTTACTGGTGGTTCCAGTAATGGAAAAGCAGCTCACACAGGGCCAAAAGAGCAAGTCATCAAAACTCAATATCAATCAGCTCAAAGAGCAGAATTGGTTGCAGTCATTACAGTGTTACAAGATTTTAATCAACCTATTAATATTGTATCAGATTCTGCCTATGTAGTACAGGCTACAAGGGAAGTTGAGACAGCTCTAATTAAATATAGCATGGATGGTCAGTTAAACCAGCTGTTCAAGTTATTACAACAAACTGTGAGAAAAAGAAATTTCCCATTTTATATTACTCATATTCGAGCACACACTAATTTACTAAGGTCTTTAACTAAAGCAAATGAACAAGCTGACTTACTGATATCATCTACATTCATAAAAGCACAAGAACTTCATGCTTTGACTCGTGTAAATGTAGCAGGATTCAAAAACAAATATGACGTCACATGGAAACAGGCCAAAAATATTGTACAACATTGTACCCAGTGTCAAGTCCTACGCCTGCCCACTCAAGAGGCAGGAGTTAATCCCAGAAGTCTATGTCCTAATGCATTATGGCAAATGGATGTCATGCATGTACCTTCATTTGGAAGATTATCATATGTCCATGTAACAGTGGATACTTATTCACATTTCACATGGGCAACATGCCAGACAGGTGAAAGTACTTCCCATGCTAAAAAACATTTATTATCTTGCTTTGCTGTCTTGGGAGTTCCAGAAAAAATTAAAACTGACAACATACCAGGATACTGTAGTAAAGCTTTACAAAAATTCTTAAATCGGTGGAAAATTACACATACAACAGTAATTCCCTATAATTCCCAAGGACAGGCCATAGTTGAAAGAACTAACAAAACACTCAAAACTCAATTAGTTAAACAAAAAGAAGTTGGAGAGAGTAAGAGGAGTGTACCACTCCTCAGATGCAAGTTAATCTAGCACTCTATACTTTAAATTTTTAAACATTTATAGAAATCAGACTACTACCTCTGCAGAAGAACATCTCACTGGTAAAAAGAACATCTCACATGAAGGAAAACTGATTTGGTGGCAAGAAAACAAAGATAAGACATGAGAAATAAGGAAGGTGGTAATGTGGGGGGAGGTTTTGCTTGTGTTTCACCAGGAGAAAATCAGCTTCCTCTTTGGATAACCACTAGATATTTAACGTTCTACAATGAGCCCATTGGAGATGCAAAGAAAAGTACCTCCACAGAGATGGAAACACTGCAATCGAGCACCATTGACTCACAAGATATGATGCTGTCACATCATATCCTGTGATCTTCTGACATCACAAAATGGTGATGTCAGAAGAACAGATGAAGTTGACATCTGACAAGAAAGCAGAGCCACTGACTTGGGCACAATTAAAGAAGCTGACACAGTTAGCTAAAAAAAAAGCCTAGAGAACACACAGGTGACACAAACTTCAGTAATATGCTGTTTGCAATTTTGATGATTGTATCAACGGCTGTAAGTCTCCACATGCCTGCAGGAAAAGTGGCAGCTAATTATACCTACTGGGCCTATGTGACTTTCCCGCCCTTAATTCTGGCAGTCACATAGATAAAACTATTGAAGTATATGTGAATAATAGTGCATGGGTACCTGACACCACAGATGATCATTGCCTTGCCAAACCTGAGGAAGAAGTAATGATAAATATTTCCACTGGGTATGGTTATATTCCTCTTTGCCTAGGGAAAGCACCAAGATGTTTAATGCCTGCAATCCAAAATTGGTGGTAGAAGTACCTACTGTCAGTACCACCAGTAGATTTACTTATCACATGGTAAGTAGAATGTCACTCAGGACACAGGTAAACTATTTATAGGACTTTTCTTATCAAAGATCAATAAATTTAAGCCTAAAGGGAAACCTTGCCCCAAGGAAATTCCCAAAGGATCAAAAGGAATAGAAATTTTAGTTTAGGAAGAATGTGTGGTCAATAGTGCAGTGATATTGCAAAACAATGAATTCAGAACTATTATAGATTGGGTACCTTGAAGTCAATTCTGCCACAATTGCACAGGACAAACTCAATAGTGTCCCAGTGCACAAGTGAGTCCAGCTGTTTATAGTGACTTAAGAGAAAGTTTAGACAAACATAAGCACAAAAATTTAGTCTTTCTAACATTGGGAATGGGGAGAAAAAGGAATCTCTACTCCAAGATAAAAAATAATAAGTCCTGTTTCTGGTCCTAAACATCCAGAATTACGGAGGCTTACTATGGAATCATACTACATTAGAATTTAGTCTGGAAATCAAGCTATAGAAACAAGAGATTGTAAGCCATTTTATACTATCAACCTAAATTGCAGTCTAACAATCCCTTTGCAGTTGTGCAAAGCCCCCTTATATGCTACTTGTAGGAAATATAGTTATTAAACCAGACTCCCAAACTATAACCTGTGAAAATTGCGGATTGTTTACTTGCATTGATTCAACTTTTAATTGGCAGCACTGTATTATGCTAGTGAGAGCAAGAGAAGGCATGTGGATCCCTGTGTCCATGGACTAACTGTAGGAGGCCTCGCTGTGTGTCCATATTTTGACTGAAGTATTAAAAGGCATTCCAAATAGATCCAAAAGATTCATTTTTACTTTAATTGCAGTGATTATCAGATTCATTGCAGTCACAGCTATGGCCGCTGTGGCAGGAGTTGCATTACACTCTTCTGTTCAGATGGTAAACTTTGTTAATAATTGGCAAAAAAATTCTATAAGATTCTGGAATTCACAATCTGGTATTGATCAAAAATTGGCAAATCAAATTAATGATCTTAGACAAACTGTCATGTGGATGGGAGATAGGCTTATGAACTTGGAATGTCGTTTTCAGTTACAGTGTGACTGGAATATGTCAGATTTTTGTATTACGCCCTGAGTTTATGATGAGTCTGAACATCACTGGGACATGGTTAGACACCATCTACAGGGAAGAGAAAATAATCTAACTTTAGATATTTCCAAATAAAAAGAACAAATTTTCAAAGTCTCAAAATACCATTTAAATTTAGTAGCAGGAACTGAGGCAATTGCAGGAGTTGCTGATGGCCTCGCAAATCTTAAACCTGTCACTTGGGTTAAGACCATAGGAAGTTCTGCTATTGTAAATTTCATATTAATCCTTGTGTGTCTGTGCTGTCTGTTGTTAGTCTGCAGGTGTACCCAGCAGCTCCGAAGAGACAGCGACCATAGAGAATGGGCCATGATGATGATGGTGATTTTGTCAAAAAGAAAAGGGGGAAATGTGGGGTAAAGAAAGAGAGATCCGATTGTTACTGGGTCTGTGTAGAAAGAAGTAGATATCAGAAACTCCATTTTGTTCTGTACTAAGAGAAATTCTTCTGCCTTGAGATGCTGTTAATCTGTAACCTTAGCCCAAACCCTGTGCCCACAGACACATGTGCTGTGTTGACTCAAGGTTTAATGGATTTATGGCTGTGCAGGATTTGCTTTGTTAAAAATGTGTTTGAAGGTAGTACACTTCGTAAAAATCATGACCATTCTCTAATCTCGAGTATGCAGGGACATAATACACTGCAGAAGGCTGCAGAGACCTCTTCCTAGGAAATCAATGTATTGTCCAAGGTTTCTCCCCATGTGATAGGCTGAGATATGGCCTCATGGAAAGGGAAAGACATGACCGCCCCCCAGCTGGACACCCATAAACTGTCTGTGCTTAGGAGGATTAGTGAAAGAGGAAGGCCTTTTGCAGTTGGGATAAGAGGAAGCCATCTCTCTCCTGCTCGTCCCTCGGAATGGAATGTCTTGGTGTAAAACCCTGTTGTACATTCTCTTTACTGAGATAGGAGAAAACTGCCTTATGCCTGGAGGTGACACTGCTCTTTAATGAAACAAGGTGTTTGTGTAGAGTCAAACATAAATCTGGCCTATGTGCACATCAAGGCACAGCACATTTCCTTAAGTTTATTTATGACACAGAGACCTTTGCACAAATATTTTCCTGTTGACCCTCTATCCAATGTGAACCTATAGTCCTTCCACATTCACCTCACTGAGATAGTAGAAATACTGATCAATAAATACCAAGGGAACACAGGGACCAGTGACAGTGCAGATTCTCCATATGCTGAGTTCCAAGCCCCTGGGCCCACTGTTCTTTCTCTATACTTTGTCTCTTTGTCTTACTTCTTTTCTGAGTTTCTCATTCCACCTGACAAGAAACACCCACAGGTTGGAGGGGCTGGCCCCATTCAAACACTGTTTTTTGTAAAATCTGAGAGGAGAACTTAGGGAGCACATTCAGGCCCATGGTGAAAAAGGAACTATCTTCAGATAAAAACTAGAAAGAAGCATTCTGAGAAACTGCTTCATGATATATTCATTTATCTCACAGCGTCAAAGATTTCTTTTGATTGACCACTTTGAAAACAATGTTTTTGTAGAAACTGTGAAAGGATATTTGGGAGCACATTGAGGTCTATGGTGAAAAGGAAAAATCTTCAGATAAAAAATTGAAAGAAGTTTTCAGAGACATTGTGATGACTGCATTCATTTCAAAATTTAAATCTTTCTTTTGATTGAGGAGTTTGGAAACACTGTTTTTGTAAAATCTGCAAAGGGATATTTTGGAGCACCTTGAGGCCTATGATGAACAAGGAAATATCTTCAGATAAAAACTAGAAAGAAGCGTTCTGAGAAACTGCTTTGTGATGTGTGCATTCATCTCACAGAGGTAAACCTTTCTTTTGATGGAGCAGTTTGGAAACACTGTTTTTGTATAATCTGAAAGGTGATATTTGGGAGTACATTGAGGCCTATGGTGAAAAAGTAAATACTGTCTGATAAACACTTAAAAGAAGCTTTCTGGGAAACTGCTTTGTGATGTGTGCAGTCAACTTACAGAGTTAAAGCTTTCTTTTGATTAGGCAGTTTGGAAACACTGTTTTTGTAGAATCTGTGAAAGGATTTTTGGGAGTGCATTGAGGCCTACTATGAAAAAGGAAATATCTTCAGATAAACACTAGAAAGAAGTTTTTGATAAACTGTTTTGTGTTATGTGCATTAATCTCACAGACTTAAATCTTTCTTTTGATTGAACAGTTTGAAAACACTATTTTTGTAGAATCTGAGAAGGGATTTTTGGGAGCACATTGAGGCATATGATGAGAAAGGAAATATCTTCAGTTTAAAACTAGAAAGAAGTTTTCTGAGGAACTGTTTTGTGATGTGTGCATTAATCTCACAGAGTTAAAGCTTTTTTTGATTGAGCAGCTTGGAAACACTGTTTTTATAAACACAGTGAAGGTATTGTTTATAATTGAGGCCTGTAGTGGAAACAGAAATGTCTTCAGATAAAAACAAGAAAGAAGCTTTCTTAGAAACTGCTTTGTGATGGGTTCATTCCACTCAGAGAGTAAAACCTTTCTGTTGATTGAGTGTATTGGAAACACTGTTTTTGTAGAGTCTGTGAAGGGATATTTGGGAGCACATTGAGGCCTATAGTAAAAAAGGAAATATCTTCAGATAAAAACTAGAAAGAAATATTCTGAAAAACTCCTATGTGATGAGTGCCTTCATCTCACAGAGTTAAAGATTTCTTTTGATGCAGCAGTTTGGAGACAGTCTTTTTGTGGAATCTGTGAAGGGATATTTGGGAACCCATTGAGGCCTATGGTGAAAAAGTATATATCTTCAGGTAAAACTAGAGAGAAGATTTTGAAAAATTGCTTTGTGATGTCTGCATTCATCTCACAGATTTAAATCTTTATTTTGAGGGAGTATTTTGCAAACACCGTTTTTGTAGAATCTGTGAAGGGATATTTGGGAGCACTTTAAGGCCTATGGTGAAAAATGAAATATTTTCAGATAAAAACTAGAAGGAAGCATTCTGAGAAACAGTTTTGTTATGTGTGCATTTATCTCACAGATAATATGTGAAGAGATGCTTTGCAGGGCATTGAGGACTACAGTGAAAGAGGAAATTTCTTCAGAGAAAAATTATAAAGAAGCTTTCTGAGAAACTGTTCTGTGATATGTGCACTCATCTCACAGACTTAAACTTTCCTTTGATGGGGCATTTTGGAAACACTGTTTCTGTAGAATCTGACAAGGGATATTTGGGTACCATTTGAGGCCTATGTTGAAAAAGGACATATCTCAGACTAAAAACTAGAAAGAAGCTTTTTGAGAGACTCCTTTGTGATGTGTGCATTCATCTCACAGAGTTAAGCCTTTCCTTTGATGGAGCAGTTTGGAAACACTGTTTTATTAGAATATGCAGAGGGATATTTGGGAGCACATTGAGGCCAGTGGTGAAAAAGGAAATACCTTCACATAAAATCTAGACAGAAGCTTTCTGAGAAATTTCTTTGTGATGTTTGAATTTATTTCAAAGAGATAATCCTACCTTATGATGGAGCTGTTTGTAAACTTTTTTTGTATAAACTGTGAAGGGATATTTGAGAGCACATTGAGGCCAATGATGGAAAAGGAAATATCTTCAGAGAAAAACTAGAAAGAAGGTTTCTGAGAAACTGCTTTCAGATGTGTGCATTTATCTCACAGAGTTATAAGTTTCTTTTGATGGAGCATTTTGGAAACCCTGTATTTGAAGAATCTGTGAAGGCATATTTTGGAGCTATTTGAGGCCTATGGTGAAAAGGAAATATCTTCAGAGAAAAACTAGAAAGAAGGATTCTGAGAAACTGCTTTGAGATGTGTGCATTCATTTCACAGAGATAAACCTTTCTTTTGATGGAGCAGTTTGGAAACAATGCTTTTGTAGAATCTGTGAAGGGATATTTGCTAGCCCATTGAGGCCCAAGGTGAAAAGGGAAATATCTTCAGAGAAAAATTAGAAAAAATGTTTTTGAGAAACAACTTTGTGATGTGTGCATTCATATCACAGAGTTAAACATTTCTTTTGATGGAGCAGTGTGTAAACACTGTTTTTGTAGACTCTGCAAAGGCATACTTGGGAGTGCTTTCAGGCCTATGGTGAAAACGGAAATATCTTCAGATAAAAACTAGACAGGAGCTTACTGAAAAACTTCTTTGTGATGTATGTTTTCATCTCAGAGAGTTTAACCTTTCTTTTAGTGGAGCAGTTTGGAAATACTGTTTTTGTGGAAACTGTGAAGAGTTATTTGGGAGCACTTTGAGGTCTATGGTGAAAAGGGAAATACCTTCAGATAAAAACTAGAAAGAAACTATCTGAGAAACCACTTTGTGATGTGTGCAATCATCTTGCAGAGTTAAACAGTTCTTTTCATTCAGCAGTTAGGAAACACTCTTTTTGTAGAATCTACAAATGTGTATTTGGGAGGGCTTTGAGGCATATGGTGAAAAAGGAAACATCTTTGGACAAAAAATAGAAAGAAGTTTTCTGAGAAACTTCATTGTGATGTGTGCACTCTTCTCACAGTTAAATATTTATTTCGGTTCTGCAGTTTGGAAACACGGTTTTCATCCATTCTGGGAGTGGACTTTTCAGAGTTCATTTGTGACCTATGGCAAAAAAGTGAATATCCCAGGATAAAACTAGAAGGAAACTATCAGCAAAACTGCCTTGTGATGTATGCATTCATCTCACAGAATTAAACTTTTCTTTTCTTTCAGCTGTTTGGAAACCATGTTTTTGTAAGATCTGTGAAGGGACGTTAAAAAAGGAAACATCATCACATAAGAAAAAAAAAGAAGCTTTTTGAAAAAAATGCTTTGTGATGTTTGCGTTCATCTCTCAGAGTTAAAACCTTCTTTGGATTCAGCAGTTTGGAAACACTTTTTTTGTCCATTCTGTAAATGGACATTTGGGAGCTCTTTGAGGCCAATGGCAAAAAAGCGAATATCCCAGGATAAAAATTTCAAGGAAGCAATCTGATAAACTGCATTGTGGTGTATGCATTCACCTCACAGAGGTAAATATTTCTTTTCATTCAGCAGTTTGGAAACACTGCTTTTGTAGAATGTATGAAGGGATGATTGGGAGGGCCTTAAGGCCTGTGGTTGAAAAGGAAACATCTTCAGATAAAAACTAGAAAGAAGCCTTCTGAGAAACTGCTTTAATGTATGCATTAATTTCACAGTGTTAACCCTTTCTTTTGATTCAGCAGTTTGGAAACACTGTTTTTGTCCATTCCGCAAGTGGACATTTGGAAGCTCTTAGAGGACAGTGGTGAAAAAAGCGAATATCTTAGTATAAAAACTAGAAGGAACAGATCTGAGAAACCACTTTGTGATGTGTACATTCATCTCATAGATTTAAACCTTTCTTTTAATTTAGCAGTTTGGAAACACTGTTTTTGTAGAATCTCGAAAGGATATTTTGGTGTGCCTTGAGGCCTATGGTAAAAAAGGAAACATCTTCAGATAAAAACTAGATAGAAGGTTTCTGAGAAAATGCTCTGTGATGTGTGCATTCAATTCATAGAGTTAAACTTTGGTTTGTATTCCTTAGTTTGGAAACACTGTTTTGTAAATTCTGCAAGTGGACTTTTAGGAGCCCATTTAGGCCAATGACTAAAAAGTGACTATCCCAGTATATAAACGAGAAGGAAGCTATCTGACGAACTGCTTTGTGATATGTGCATTCCTCTTGCAGAGATAAACCTTTCTTTTCATTCAGCAGCTTGGAAACGCTACTTTTGTAGAATCTGCAGAGGGATATTTAGGTGCCAATTGAGGCTTATGGTGGAAAGGGAAACATCTTCACATAAAAACTAGAAGGAAGATTTCTGAGAAACTGTTTTGTGATGTCTGCCTTCATCTCACAGAGTTAAAAATTTCTTTGTATTCAGCAGTCTGGAAACACTCTTTGTGTCCATTTTGTGAATGGACATTTGGGAGCTCATTGAGGCTAATGTTGAAAATTCGAATATCCCAGGATAAAAACTAGAAGGAAGCTATCTGAGAAAACGTTTTGTGATGTGTGCATTCATCTCACAGAGTTAAACCTTTCTTTTTCATTCAGCAGCTCAGGAACACTGTTTTTATAGAATCTGCAAAGGAATATTTGGGAGTACATTGAGGCCTATGGTGAAAAAAGAATTATCTTCTTATAAACACTAGAAAGAAACTTTCTGAGAAACTGCTTTGTGATGTGTTCATTCATCTCACAGAGTTAAACCTTTCTTTGGATTCAGCCATTTGGAAACACTGTTTTTGTCCATTCTGCAAGTGGACATTAAGGAGCTCATTGATGTCAATGGTGAAAGAGCAAAATCCCAGGATAAAAAATAGAAGGAAGCTATATGAGTAACCACATTATGATGTGTGCATTCATCTTGGAGAGTAAACTTTTCTTTTCATTCAGCCATTGGAAAACCCTGTTTTTGCAGAATCTGAGAAGCAATATTTGGAGCACATTGAGGCCTATAGTGAAAAATGTAACATCTTCATATAGAAACTGAAAAGAAGCTCTCTGAGAAACTGCTTTGTGATATGTGTGTTCATCTCACAGCGTTAAACCTTTATTTTGATTCAGCAGTTTGGAAACACTGCTTTTGTCCATTCTGTGAATGGACATTTTTGGGCTCATTGAAGCCAATGGTGAAAAAGCAAATATCCCAGGATAAAAACTAGAAGCAACTTCTCTGAGAAACTGCTTTGTGATGAGTACATTCATCTCACAGAGTTAAACCTCTCTTTCCATTCAGTAGACTCAAAACACTGTTTTTGTAGAATCTGCAAACGGATATTTGGCAGTGCACTGTGGTCTATGTTGAAAAAGGAAATATCTTCAGATAATAACTAGAAGGAAGCTTTCTGAAAAACAACTCTGTGATGTGTGCATTCATCTCACAGAATTAAACCTATTTTTTGTTTCAGCTGTTTGGAAACACTTTTTTTGTCCATTATGTGAATGGACATTTTGGAGCTCTTTGAGACCTGTGGCAAAAAAGAAAATGTCCCAGGATAAAAACTAGAAGGAACCTCTCTGAGAAACCACTTTGTGATGTATGCATTCATCTTGCAGAGTTAAACATCTCTTTCCATTCAGCATATTGAAAACACTGTTTTTGTAGAATCTGTAAGGGATATTTGAGAGTGCATTGAGGCCTATGGTGAAAAAGGAAATATCTTAATATAAAAACTAGAAAGAAGCTTTGTGAGAAACTGCATTGTGGTGTGTGCATTCTTCTCATGGAGTTAACACTTTCTTTGGATTTAGCAATTTGAAAACACTGTTTATGTCCATTCTGCAAATGGACATTTCGGAGCTCATTGAGGCCAATGGTGAAAAAATGAATATCCAGGATAAAACTAGAAGGAAGCTACTTTGGAATGTGTGCATTCATCTGGCAATTAAAACTTTCTTTTCATTCAGCAGTTTGGAAACACCGTTTTTGTAGAATCTGCAAAGGGATATTTGGGAGCGCATTGTGGCCTATTGTGAAAAAGGAAACAGCTTCAGATAAAAACATGAAAGAAGCTTTCTGAGAAACTGCTTTGTGATATGTGCATTCTTCTCACAGAGTTAATCCTTTCTTTGGATTCAGCCTTTTGGAAACACTGCTTTCATTAATTCTGTGAATGGACATTTTGGAGCTAATTGAGGCCAATGGTGAAAAAGCGAATGTCCCAAGATAAAATCTAGAAGGAACGTATCTGAGAATCTGCTTTGTGATGTGTGCATTCATCTCACAAAGTTAAACCTTTCCTTTTATTCAGCAGTTTGAAAACTGTTGTAGCACAATCTGTGAAGGGATATTTGGGAGCACATTGATGCCTACGGTGTAAAAAGAAATATCTTGAGATAAAAACTGAAAATAAGCATTCTGAGGAACTGCTTTGTGATGTTGCATTCATCTTATAGAGTTAAACCTTTCTTTGTATTCACAAATTTGGAAACACTGTTGTTGTAGTATCTGCAAAGGGATATTTCCTAGCTCATTGAGATGAAATGTGAAAAAGTGAATATCCCAGGAAATAAACTATAAGGAAGCTATCTGAGAAACTGATTTGTGATGTGTGTATTCATCTCTCAGACATAAACCTTTCTTTTCATTCAGCAGTTTGGAAACACTGCTTTTGTAGAATCTACAAAATTATATTTGGGAGCACATTGAGGCCTATGGTGAAAAAGGAAGTATCCTCATATAAAAACTAGAAAGAAGCTTTCTGAGAAACTACTTTGCAATGTGTGCATTCATCTCATGGAATTAAAAGTTTCTTTGGATTCAGCAGCTTGGAAACATTGTTTTGTCCATTCTGTGAATGGACATTTTGGAGTTCATTGAGGCCAATGGTAAAAAAGTGATATCCCAGGATAAAAACTAGAAGGAAGTCCTCTGAGATACTGCTTTGTGATGTGTGCATTCATCTCCCAGAGTTAAATCTTTCTTTTCATTCAGCAGCTTAGAAACATTGTTTATGTAGTATCTGTGAAGGGATATTTGGGAGTGCATTGAGGCCTATGGTGAAAAAAGAAAGATACCTCTCTTTTCATTCAACAGATTGGAATCACTGTTTTTGAAGAGTCTGCAAAGGGACATTTGGGAGTGCATTGAGGCCTATGGTGAAATAGGAAACATCCTTAGATAAAAACTAGGAAGAAGTTTTCTGTGAAACTGCTTTGTGATACGTGCATTCACCTCACAGAGTTAAACCTTTCTTTGCACTCAGCAATTTGGAAACTTTTTCTGTCCATTCTGTGAATGGACATTTGGGAGCTCATTCAGGCCAATGGCAAAAAAGCAAATATCCCAGGACTAAAACTAGAAGGAAGCTATCTGAAAATCCACTTTGTGATGGATGTATTCATCTTGGAGAGTTAAACCCTTCTTTTCATTCAGGAGTTTGGAAACACTGTTTTTGTCCATTCTGCAATGGATTGGGAGCTCATTTAAGCCAATGGTGAAAAAGAAACTATCCCAGGATAAAAACTAGAAAGAAGCCATCTGTGAAACTGCTTTGTAATGTGTGCATTCATCTCACAGAGTTAAACTTTTCTTTGGATTCAGCAGTTTAGAAACAGGCTGTTTTTGTCCATTATGTGAATGGACATTTCAGAGCTCATTGAGATCAAAGGTGAAAAAGCTTATATCCCAGGAATAAAACTAGAAGGAAACTATCTTAGTAACTGCTTTCTGATGTGTGCATTTATCTCACAGAGTTAAACCTTTCTTTTCATTCAGCAGTTTGGAAAAACTGTGTGGGTAGAATCTGCAGAGGGATACTTGGGAGTGCATCGAGGGCTATGGTTAAAAAGGAAACATCTTCAGATAAAAATTAGAAAGTATATTTCTTAGAAACTGCTTTGTGATGTGTGCATTCATCTCACAGAGTTTAACCTTTCTTTCAACTCAGCTGTTTGGAAACAGTCTTTTTGTCCATTCTGCAAAGGACATTGAAAGCTCATTGAAGACAATGGTGATAAAGGGAATATCCCAGGATAAAAACTAGTAGGAAGTTATATGATAAACTACTTTCCGATGTGTGCATTCATCTTGCAGACTTAAACCTTTCTTTTCATTCAGCAGTTTGAAAACACTGTTTTCGTAAAATCTGCAAGGGGATATTTGGGAGCGCCTTGAGGCCTATGGTTAAAAAGCAAATATCCCAGGATAAAAACTAGAAGGAAGCCATCTGTGAAACCGCTTTGTGATGTGTGCGTTCATCTCACAGACTTAAACCTTTCTTTGGATTCAGCAGTTTGGAAACACTGTTGTTGTCCATTTTTCGAACGGACATTTGGGAGCTCATTGAGACCATAGGTGAAAAAGTGAATAAACCAAGATAAAAAATAGAAGGAAGCTACATGAGAAGCCACTTTGTTATATGTGCAAACTTCTCACAGAGCTAAACCTTTCTTTTCATTCAGCAGTTTGGAAAAACTGCTTTTGTAGAATGTACAAAAGGATATTTTGGAGTCCTTTGAGTCCTATCTTTAAAAGGAAATCATCTTCAGATAAAAACTAGAAAGAAGATTTCTAAGAAACTGATTTGTGATGTGTGGATTCATTTCACAGAGTTAAACCTTTCTTTGGATTAAGCAGTCTGGATAGTTATTTTCCAGTCCACAAATAAACAATTAGGAGCTCACTGTGGCCAAAGGCAAAAAAGGAAATATCCCAGGATAAAAACTAGAAGGAAGCTATATGAGAAACCGCATGGAGATATGTGTGTTCATCTTGGAGATCTAAACTTTTTTTTTCATTCAGCAGTTTGGAAACACTGTTTTTGCAGGATCTGTAAAGAGATATTAGGGAGTGCATTGAGGCTTTTGGTTAAAAAGGAAACATCTTCAGATAAAAACTAGAAAGCAGCTTTCTGACAAACAGCTTTGTGATGTATGCATTCATCTTACAGAGTTAAAACTTTCTTTTGATTCAGCAGTTTGGAAACTCTTTTTGTCCATTCTGTGAAAGGGCATTAGGGAGCTCAATGGGGAAAATAGGGAAACCATGTATACCACAGGATAAAAGCCACAAGAAAGGTATCTGGTAAATCACTTTTTGATATGTCCATTTATCTCACAGTGTGAAAATGCTGTTTTCATTCAGCGGATTGGAAGCACTGTTTTCATAGAATCTGAGAAGGGATATTTGGGGTGCATTGAGGCCTATGGTGAAAAAGGAAACCTCTTCTGATAAAAATTAGAAAGAAGCTTTCTGAGAAACAGCTTTCTGATGTGTGCACTCATCTCACAGAGTTATATCTTTCCTTTGATTCAGCAGTTTTGAAACACTCTTTTTGTCTATTCTTCTAATGGACAATTCAGAGCTCATTGAGGCCAAAGACAAAAACCAGAATATCACTTGATAAAAACTAGAAGAAAGGTATCTTAGAAACTGCTTTGTGTTGTGTGCATTCATCTCACAAAGTTAAACCTTTCCTTTCACTAAGCAGTTTGGAAACAATATTTTTGAGAATCTGTGAAGGCATATTTAGGAGTGCATTGAGGACTACAGTGAAAAAAGAAATGTCTTCAGATAAAAACTTGAAAGAAACTTTTTGAGAAACTGCTTTGTGATGTGTGCATTCACCTCACAGATTTTAACCTTTCTTTGGATTCAGAGGTTTGGAAACACTGTTTTTATCCATTCTGTGAATGGACATTTTGGAGCTCATTGAGGCCAAAGGCATAAAAGTGAGTATCCCAGGATAAAAACTAGAAGGAATCTATCCGAGAAACTGCTTTGTGATATGTGCATTCATCTCGCAGGGATAAACTTTTCTTTTCATTCAGCAGTTTGGAAGCACTGTTTTTGTAGAATTTTTGAAGGTATATTTGAGAGCACATAGAGGCCTATGGTGAAAGAGAAAACATCTTCAGATAAAAACTAGAAAGAAACTTTCTGAGAAACTGCTTTGAGAAGTGTGCATTCACCTCAGAGAGTTAAACCTTTCTTTTGATTCAGCACTTTGGAAATACTGTTTTTGTCCCTTGTGCGAATGAACATTTGGTAGCTCATTGTGGCCAAAGGCAAAAAAGAAATATCCCAGAATAAAAACTAGTAGGAAATTACTTGTGAAACTGCTTTGTGATGTGTGCATTCATCTCACAGAGTTAAACCTCTCTTTCTATTCAGCAGATTGATAACATGATTTTTGTAGAATCTGCGAATGGATATTTGGTGGTGCATTGAGGCCTATGGTGAAAAAGGAAACACCTCTGATAAAAACTAGAAAGAATCTTTCTCAGAAATTGCTTGTGGTACTTGCATTCATCTCACAGAGGTAAACCGTTTTTTGGATTCAGCAGTTTGGAAACACTGTTTGTGTCAATTCTGTGAACAGCCATTTGGGAGCTCATTCAGGCCAATGGCCAAAAAGTGAATATCCCAGGATTGAAACGAGAAGGAAGCTATTGGAAAAATTGCTTTGTTATGTGTGTATTCCTCTTACAGAGTTAAACCCTTCTTTTCACTCAGAAGTTTGGAAACACTGTTTTTGTCCATTCTGCATATGAACTTTTGGGAGCTCATTGAGGCCAATGGTGAGAAAGTGAATATCCCAGGATAAAAACTAGAAGGAAGCTACCTAAGAAATGGCTTTGTGATGTGTGAATTCATCTTGCAGAGTTAAACCTTTCTTTTTATTCAGTAATTCAGAAACACAATTTTTGTAGAATCCACAAAGGTTTATTTGGGAGCACAGTGAGTCCTACAGTGAAAAAGGAAACACCTTCAGATAAAAATTAGAAAGAAGCTTTCTGAGAACCTGCTTTGTGATCTGTGCATTATTCTCACAGAGTTTGACATATCTTTCTACTCAGCAGTTTGGAAACAGTCTTTTCGTCCATTCTGTGAAGGACATTGAAAGCTCATTGAGGACAACTGTGAAAAGTGAATATCCCAGGATAAAAACTACCATGAAGCTATCTGAGAAACTGCTTTCTGATGTGTGCATTTATCTTGCAGACTTAAACCTTTATTTTCATTCAGCTGTTTGAAGACATTATTTTTGTAAAGTCTGCAAAGGGATATTTGGGAGTGCATTGAGGCCAAAAGTGAAAAAGGAAACATCCTAAGATAAAACCAGAAAGAAGCTTTCTGAGAAACTACTTTGTGATACATGCATTCATCTCACAGAGATAAACCTTTTTTTGATTCAGCAGTTTGGAAACACTGTTCGTCCATTTTTTGAATGAACATTTGGGAACCCATTCTTGCAAATGGTGAAAAAAAGAATATCTCAGCATAAAAACTTGAAGGAATGTATCTTAGAAACCACTTTCTGATGTGGGCATTCATCTCGCAGAAGTAAACCTATCTTTCATTCAGTAGTTTGGAAACTCTGTTTTGGTAGAATCTGTGAAGGGATATTTCGGAGCGCATTGGGGCCTATGGGAAAAAGGAAACAACTTCAGATAAAAACTAGAAAAAAGCTTTATGAGAAACTTCTTTGTGATGTGTGCATTCATCTCAAAGAGTTAAATCTTTCTTTTTCTTCATCACTTTGGAAAGAGTGTTTTGGTATAATCTGAGAAGAGATATTTGGGAGTGCATCTAGGCCTATTGTGAAAAAGGAAACACCTTTAGAGAAAAACTAGAAAGAAGCTTTCTGAGAAACTGCTTTGTGATGCTTGCATTCATCTCACAAAGTTAAACATTTCTTTTCATTCAGCAATTTGGAATCACTGTTTTTGTAGAAACTGCAAAAGGATATTTGGGATCGAATTTAGGACTATGGTGAAAAAGGAAACATCTTCAGAAAAACTATAAAAAGCTTTCTGAGAAACTGGTTTGTGATGTGCACATTCATCTCACAGTTAAACCTTTTTTTGGATTCTGCAATTTGGGAATACTGTTTTTGTCCATCCTGTGAATGGACATTTGTGTGCTGATTGAGGCCAATGGGAAAAAACCAATATCACAGGATAAAAATTAGAAGAAAGCTATCTGGGAAACTTCTTTGTGATGTACACATTCACTTCGCAGAGTTAAACCTGTCTTTTCATTCAGCAGTTTCGAAACACTGTTTTTGTAGAATCTGCAAAGGGATAGTTTGGAGCTCATTGAGGCCTATGGTGAAAAAGGAAACATCTTCATATAAAAACTGGAAAGAAGCTTTCTAAGAAACTGCATTGTGATGTGTGCATTCATCTCACAGGGTTAAAACTTTCTTTTTATACAGCAGCTTGGAAACACTCTTTTTGTACATTCTGCAAATGGACATTTGGAAGCTCGTTGAGGCAAATATTGAAAAAGGGAATATCACAGGATAAAAACTAGAAGGAAACTATCTGGGAAACTGCTTTGTGATGTGTACATTCACCTCAGAGAGATAAACTTGTCTTTTCATTCAGCAGTGTCGAAAGACTGTTTTTGTAGAATCTGAGAAGTGATATTTGGGAGCATTGAGGCCTATGGTGAAAAAGGAAAGATCTTCAGATAAAAACTAGAAAGAAGCTTTCTGAGAAACTGCTTTGTGATGTGTGCATTCATCTCACAGTTAAACTTTGTTTTCATTCAGTAGTTTTAAAACAGTGTTTTTGTCCATTCTGTGAATAGACATTTGGGAGCTCATTGAGGCCAGTGGTGAAAAAGCTAATATCCCAGGATAAAAACTAGAAGGAAGCTGTCTGAGAAACTGCTTGGTGGTGTGTGCATTCATATCACTGAGTTAAAGCTTTCTTTTCATACAGCAGCTCAGAAACACTGTTTTTTTTTAGAATCTGTGAAGGGATATTTGGGAGCACATTGAGGCCTATGGGGAAAAAGGAAATGTTTTCATATAAAAATTAGAAAGAAGCTTTCTGAGAAACCGCTTATTGATGTGTGTATTCATCTCACAGAGTTAAACCTTTCTTTTGATCAGCCATTTGGAAACACTGTTTTTGTCCATTCTGTGAATGGACATTTAAGAACTAATTGAGGTCAATGGTGAAACAGCAAATATCCCAGGAAAAAAAATAGAAGGAAGCTATCTGAGAAAACACTTTGTGATGTGTGCATTCATCTTGCCTAGTTAAACTAATCTTTTCATTCAGCAGTTTGAAAGCGCTGTTTTTGCAGAACATGTGAAGTGATATTTGGGAGTGCATTGAGGCCTATGCTGAAAAAAAATCTTCATATAGAAACTGGAAAGAACCTCTCTGAGAAACTGCTTTGTGACGTGTGTATTAATCTCACAGAGCTAAACCTTTCTTTTGATTTGGCAGTTTGGAAATGCTGTTTTTCTCCATTCTGTGAATGGACATTTGGGGGATCATTGAGGCCAATGGTGAAAAAGGAAACATCCCAGGATAAAAATTAGAAGGAACTTCTCTGAGAAACCGCTTTGTGATGTGTGCATTCATCTCACAGAGGTAAACTTCATTTTCCATTCAGTAGATTGGAATCACTTTTTGTGGAACCTGCAAATGGATATTTGGGAGCATATTGTGGCCTATGGTGAAAAAGGAATCACCTTCAGATAAAATCTAGAAAGAAGCTCTTTGAGAAACTGCATTGTAATGTGTGCATTCATCTCACAGAGGTAAAGTTTTCTTTTGATTCAACAGTTTGGAAACACTGTTTTCATTCACTCTGCGAATGGACATGTGGGAGCTCATTGAGGCCAATGGTGAAAAAGTGAATATCTCAGGTTGAAAATTAGAAGGAACCTATGTGAGAAACAGCTTTGTGATGTGTGCATTCATCTCACAGAATTAAACCTTTCTTTTGATTGAGAAGTTTGTAAACACTTTTTTTTTGTCCACTCTGTGCATGGTCTATTGAGAGCTCATTGAGGCCAATGGCGAAAAAGAAAATATCCCAGGATACCAACTAGAAGGAAGCTCTCTGACAAACAACTTTGTGATGAGTGCATTCATGTCGCAGAGTTAAAGCTTTCTTTTCATTCAGCAGTTTGGAAACACTATTTTTGTAGAATCTGCAAAGTGATATTTGGGAGTGCATTGAGGCCTATGGTGAAAAAGGAAACAACTTCAGATAAAAACTTGAAAGAAGCTTTCTGAGAAACTGCTTTGTGATGTGTGCATTCATTTCACAGAGTTAAAACTTTCTTTGGATTAAGCCATTTGGAAACACTGTTTTTGTGAATTCTGTGAATGGACATTTTGGAGCTAATTGAGGCCAATGGCAAAAAAGTGAATATCCCAAGATAAAAACTGGAAGGAAGCTACCTGAGAATCTGCTTTGTGATGTGTGCATTCATCTCACAGAGTTAAATATTTCTTTGTATTCAGCAGTTTGGAAACACTGTTTTTGTCCATTCTGCAAATGGACATTTGGGAGCTCATTGAGGCCAATGACAAAAAAGAGAATGTCCCAGCATAAAAAATAGAAGGAAGCTATCTGAGAAACAGATTTGTGACGTGAGCATTCATCTCATAGAGTTAAACCTTTCTTTCATTCAGCAGTTTGGAACCACTGCTTTTGTAGAACCTTCAAAGGGATATTTGGAAGTGCACTGAGGCCTACGGAGCAAAAGGAAACACCTACAGATAAAAATTAGAAAGAATCTTTCTGAGAAACTACTTTGTGATGTGTGCATTCATCTCACAGTTAAATGTTCTTTTGAATACATCAGTTTGGAAACACTGTTTTTGTTGAATGTGTGATGGGGCATTTGGGAGCAAATTGAGGCCTATGGTGAAAAGGGAAACATCTTCAGAGAAAATCTGAAAAGAAGCTTTCTGAGAAACTGCTTTGTGATGTGTTCATTCATCTCCCAGAGGTAAACCTTTCTTTTCATGTAGCAGCTTGGCAATGGTTTTTGTAGAATCTGCAAAAGGATATTTGGGAGTGTATTAAGGACTACCTTGAAAAAGGAAATATCTTCGGATAAAAACTAGAAAGAAGTTTTATGAGAATCTGCTTTATGAAGTGTGCATCACGTCACAGAGTTAAACCTTTCTATTTATGGAGCAGTGTGGAAAAACAGTTTTTGTAGAAACTGTGAGGGGATATTTCGGAGTTCTGAGGCATATTATGAGAAAGGAAATACGTTCAGATAAAAAGTAGAAAGAGCTTTCCGAGAAACTGCTTTGTGATGTGAGCCTTCATCTCACAGGGTTAAACTTTTCTTTTGATTGATTAGTTTGGAAACAGGCTATTTTTTGAACCTGCAAAGGGATGTTTGCGAGTGCATTGAGGACTACGGTGAAAAGGGAAACATCTTCCCAGTAAAACTAGAAAGAAGTTTTCTGGGAAGCTGAATTTTGATGTGTTCATTCATCTCACAGAGTTAAACTTTTCTTTTCATGGCGCAGTTTGGAAACACTGTTTTCATTGAATCTGTGAAGTCATATTTGGGAGCACATTGAAGACTATGGTGAAAAAGGAAATATCTTCAGAGAAAAATTATAAAGAAGGTTTCTGAGAAGCTGCTTTGTGATGTGTACATTCATCTCAAAGAGTTAAAGCTTTCTTTTGATGGACCAGTTTGGAAACACTTTTTTTTTTAGAATCTGAAAAGGGATATTAAAGAGTGCATTGAGGCCTATAGTGAAAAAGGAAATATCTTCAGACAAAAACTAGAAGGAAGCTTTCTGAGAATCTGCTTTGTGATGTGTGCATTCATCTCACCTAGATAAACCTTTCTTTGATGGAGCAGTTTGAAAACACTTTATTTGTAGAATCTGCAAAGTGATATTTTGAAGGGCACAGAGGACTATGATGCAAAAGGAAATATCTAGAGAGAACAAGTAGGAAGAAGCTTTCTGAAAAACTGCTTTGTGATGAGTGCATTCATCTCACTGACTAAAACATTTCTTTTGATGGAGCAGTTTGGAAACACTGTTGTAGAATTTGCCCAGGGATATTTTGGAGCATATTGAGGCCTATGTTGAAAAAGTAAATATCTTCAGGGAAAAACTAGAAAGAAGCTTTCTGGGAAACTGCTTTGTGATGTGTGCATTTGTCTTCCAGATTTAAACCTTTCTTTTGATGGAGCAGTTTGGAAACACTTTTTTTTTTGTAGAATCTGCAAATGCTTATTATGGGAGCACATTGAGGCCTATGGTTAAAGGGGAAATATCTTCCGAAAAAAATAGAGAGAAACTTTCTGAGAAACTGCTTCTTGATGTGTTCATTCATCTCACTGAGTTAAACCTTTCTTTTGATGGAACAATTTGGAAACACTGTTTTTGTTGAATTTGTGAAGTCGTATTTAGGAGCATGTTGAGGCCCATGGTAAAAAAGGAAATATCTTCAGAGAAAAATTAGAAAGAAGTTTTCTGAGAAACTTCTTTGTGATGTGAGCATTCATTTCACAGAGATAAAGCTTCCTTTTGATGGACCAGTTTGGAAAAACTTTTTTTTAAGTATCTGTGAAGAGATATTTTGGAGTGCTTGGAGGCCTATGGTGGAAAGAGAAATATCTTCAGACAAAAACTAGAAAGAAGATTTCTGAGAATCTGCTTTGTGATGTGTGCATTCATTTCACGGAGATAAACCTTTCTTTAATGGAGCAGTTTTGAAACACTGTTTTTGTAGAATCTGCCAAGGGATATTCAAAGAGCATAGAGGGCTATGGTGCAAAAGGAAATATCTAGAGAGAAAAACTAGAAGGAAGCTGTCTGAGAAACTGCTTTGTGATGAATGCATTCATCTTACTGACTGAAACCTTTCTTTTGATAGAGCAGTTTGGAAACATTGTTTTTGGAGAATTTGCGAAGGGATCTATTGGAGCGCATTGAGGCCTATGTTGAAAAAGTAAATATCTTCAGAGAAAAACTAGAAAGAAGCTTTCTGAGAAACTGCTTTGTGAACAGTGCATTCATCTCACAGAGTTGAACCTCTCTTTTGATGGAGCCTTTTGGAAACACTATTTTTTTAGAATCTGCAAAGGAATATTTGGGAGCACATTGAAGCCTACGGTGAAAAAGGAAACATCTTCAGACAAAAACTAGAAAGAAGCTTTCTGAGAAACTGCTTTGGGATGTATGCATTCTTCTAACAGAGTTGAATCTTTTTTTTGATGGAGAAACTTGGAAACACTTCTTTTGTACAATGTGCGGAGGGATATTTTGGATCATATTGAGGCCTACAGTCAAAAAGGAAATATCTTTAGATAAAAAGGATTAACAAGCTTTCTGAGAAACTGCTTTGTGATGTGCACATTCTTGTCACAGAGTTAAAGCTATAGTTTGATTGAGCAGTTTGAAAACATTGTTTTTGTAGAATCTGTTACGGGATATTTGGGAGCGCATTGAGGCCTATTGTCAAAAAGGATATATCTTCAGATAAAAACTAGAAAGAAGCCTTCTGAAAAACTGCTTTGATGTATTCATTCATCTCACAAAGTTTAAAGTTTATTTTGATTGAGCAGTTTGGAAACACTGTTTTTGTAGAAAATACAAAGGGATATTCGGGAGAACATTGTGGCCAAAAGTCAAAAAGGAAATATCATTTGATAAAAACCCGGTAATGTTTTCTGAGAAACTGCTTTGTGATTAGTGCATTCATCTCACAGAGTTAAACCTCTTTTTGGATGGAGCCTTTTGGAAACTCTCTTTTTGTACAATCTTCAAACAGATATTTGGGAGCACCTGAAGCCTATGGTGAAAAAGGAAACATCTTCAGACAAAAACTAGAAAGAAGCTTTGTGAGAAACTGCTTTGTGATGTATGCATTCATCTCACAGAGTTAAAACTTTACTTTTATTGAGCTGTTTGGAAACAATGTTTTTGTAGAATCTGTGAAGGGATATTTGGGAGCACATTGAGGCCTATTGTCAAAAAGGATATATCTTCAGATAAAAAATAGAAAGAAGCTTTCTGAGAAAATGCTCTGTGATGTGTTCATTCATCTCACAGAGTTTAAAGTTTCTATTGATTGAGCAGTTTGGAAACACTGTTTTTGTTGTATAAAATGTGAAGGCATATTTTGGAATGCATTGAGGCTGACTGTGAAAAAGAATATGTCTTCAGAGAAAAACTAGAAGGAAGGTATCTGAGAAACAGCTTTGTGATGTGTGCATTCATCTCACAGACTCAAACCTTTTTTTTTGGTTGAGCAGACTGGAAACACTTTTTGTAGAATCTGCGAAGGGGCATTTGGGAGCACATTGAGGCCTATGGTGAAAAAGGAAATATCTTCCTATAAAAACTGGAAAGAAACTTGCTGAGAAACTGCTGTATAATGTGTGTATTCATCTGACTGAACTAAACATTTCTTTTGATGGAGCAGTTTGGAAACACTGTTTTTGTCCATTCTGTGAGTGGACATTTAGGAGCTCATTGAGGCCAATGGCAAAAAAGGGAATATCCCAGGATAAAAACAAGAAGGAAGCTATCTGATACACAGCTTTTTGATGTATGCATTTATCTCAAAGAGTTAAAATTTCCTTCTTTCAGTAATTTGGAAACACTGTTTTGGTAGAATCTGTGATGTGATATTTCGGAGCACATTGAGGCCTATGGTGAAAAAGGAAACATCTTCCAGTAAAAATAAGAAAGAAGCTTTCTCAGAAATTGCTTTATGATGTATGTATTCATCTCACACAGTTAAACCTGTATTTTGATTCAGCAGTTTGTAAAATCACACTTTTTGTTCATTCTGTGAATGGACATTTGGGAGCTCACTGAGGCCAGTGGTGGAAAAGATAATATCCCTGGCTAAAATCAACAAGAAACCGTTTCATGATGTGTGAATTCATCTCACAGAGTTAAACTTTCCTTTTCCTTAAGCAGTTTGGAAACTTATTTTGTAGAATTTGCAAAGGGATAATTTGGAGCGCATTGAGGCCCATTGTGGAAAAAGAAAATACCTTCAGATAAAAACTAGAAAGAAGCTTTCTTAGAAACTGATTTGTAATGTGTGCATTCACGTCATGTAGTTAAGCCTTTTTTCCATTTAACAGTTTGAAAACACTTTTTTTGTCCATTCAGAGGATGCACATTTGGGAGCTGATTGAGGCCAACAGTGAAAAAGTGAATATCCCAGGATAACAACTAGAAGGAACCTAGCTGAAAAACCTCTTTATGATGTGCGCATTCATCTCACAGAGAAAAATCTTTCTTTTCACTCAGGAGTTTTGAAACACTGTCTTTGTAGAATTGGCAAAGGGATATTTTGGAGCGCATTGAGGTCTGTGTTGAAAAATGATACATATTCAGATAAAAACAAGAAAGAAGCTTTCTGAGAAACTTCTTTGTGATGTGTGCATTCACCTCATAGAGTTAAAACTTCCTTTGGATTCAGCAGTTTGGAAACATTCCTTTTGTCCATTCTGGGAATGGACATTTGGGAGCTCATTGAGGCCTATGGCAAAAAAGTGAATATGCCAGGATAAAAACTAGAAGGAAGCTATCTGAGAAACCACTTTGTGATTTGTGCATTCACGTCACAAAATTAAAGCATTCTTTTTATTCATCAGTTTGGTAACACTGTATTTATAGAATCTGCAAAGGGATATTTGGGAATGCCCTGAGGCCTATTGTGTAAAAGGAAACATTTTCAGATAAAAACCAGAAAGAAGCTTTCTGAGAAACTGCTTTGGGATTTATGCTTTCATCTCACAGAAGTAAATATTTCTTTAGATTCAGCAGTTTGAAAAAATTGTTTTTGTCCATTCTGCAATTGGGCACTTTGTAGCTCATCAAGGCCAATTCCAAAAAAGCGAATATCCTAGGATAAAAACTAGAAGGAAGCTATCTGAGAAAGCACTTTGCGGTGTACATTCATCTCACGAAGGTAAACATTTCTTTTCATTCAACAGTTTGGAAATGCTGTTTTTGTAGAAACTGTGAAGGGATATTTGGGAGTGCATTGAGGTCTAGTGTGAAAAAGGAATGATCTTTGGATAAAAATTAGAAAAAAGCCTTCTGAGAAACTGCTTTGTGATGTGTGCATTCATTTCAGAGTTAAACCTTTTTTTGGTTTCAGCAGTTTGGAAATGCTGTTTTTCTACATTCCGCAAATGGCCATTTGGGAGCTCATTGTGGCCAAAGGCAAAAAAGCGAATATCCCAGCATAAAAACTAGAAGGAAGTTATCTGTGAAACTGCTTTGGGATGTGTGCATTCATCTCATGGATTTAATCCTTTCTTTTCATTCAGCAGTTTGGAAACACTGTTTTTGTAGAATCCAGGAAGGGATATTTGGGAGTGCCTTGAGGCCTATGGTGGATAAGGAAACAACTTCAGATAGAAACAAGAAAGAAGCTTTCTGAGAAATTGGTTTGTGATGTATGCATTCATTTCACTGATTGAAACATTAATTTGGATTCAGCAGTTTGGAAACACTGTTTTTGTCCACTCTGTGAATTTACATTTGGAAGATCATTGTGGCCAATGGCAAAGAAGGGAATATCCCAGGATAAAAATTAGAATGAAGGTACCTGAGAAACTGCTTTGTGATGTGTGCATTTATCTTGTAGAGTTAAAACTTGTGTTTCTTTCAGCAGTTTGGAAACACTGTTTTTGTAGAGTCTGTGAAAGGATATTTCGGAGCACATTGAGGCCTAGGGTGAAACAGGAAACATCTTCAGTTAAAAACTAGAAAGAATCTACCTGAGAAACTGCTTAGTGATGTGTGCATTCATCTCACAGAGTTAAAACTTTCTTTGTATTCAGCAGTTTGACAAAACTGTTTTTGTCCATTCTGCAAATGGACATTTGGGAGCTCATTGAAGCCAATGGTGAAAAAGTGAATATCCCAGGACAAAAACTAGAAGGAAACAGTCTCAGAAACCACTTTGTGAAGTGTGAATTCAGCTCGCAGAGTTAAACATTTCTTTTTATTCAGCAGTTTGGAAACTGTTTTTGTAGAATCTGAGAAGGGATTTTTTTTGGGGGGGGTGTTGAGGCCGATGGTGAAAAGGGAAAAATCTTCAGATAAAAACTAGAAAGAAGCTTTGTGAGAAAATGCTTTGGTATGTGTGTATTCATCTCCATGAGTTAAACCTTTGTTTTGATTTAGCAGTTTGAAAACACTGTTTTTGTCCATTCTGCAATTGGACATTTGGAGCTCATTGAGGCCAAAGATGAAAAACTAAATATCCCTGGATAAAAACTGGAAGGAAGCTGTCTGAGAAACTGATTTGTGTTGGGTGCATTCATCTCCCAGAGTTAAAACTGTCTTTTCATTCATCAGTTCGGAAACCCTGCTTTTGTAGAATCTGTGAAGGTATGTTTTGGAGCTCACTGAGTCCTATGGTGAAAAAGGAAACACCTTCAGGTAAAAACTAGAAAGAAGCTCTCTGAGGAACTGCTTTGTGATGTTTGAATTCATATCACAGAGTTAAGTCTTTCTTTGGATTCAGCAGTTTGGAAAAGCTGTTTTTGTCCATTCTGTGAGTGGACACTTGGGTGTTCTTTGAGGCCAAAGGCAAAAAGGGAAAAACCCACTACAAAAACTAGAAGGAAGCTATCTGAGAAATCACTTTGTAATATGTGAATTCATCTCACAGATTTAATACTTTCTTTTCATTCAGCAGTTTGAAAACATTTTTGGTAGAATATGCAAAGGTGTATTTGGGAGCACATGGAGGCCTACAGTGAAAAACAACACAGATTCAGATAAAAACAGGAAAGAAGCTTTCTGAGAAACTACTTTGTGTTGTGTGCATTCATCTCACAGTGTACAACTTTATTTGGATTCAGCAGTTTGGAAACTCTGTTTTTGTCCATTCTGTGAATTGACATTTGGGAGCTCATTGAGGCCACTGGTGAAAAAGTGAATATCCTGGAAAAAATAGAAGGAAGCTTTCTGAGAAACTGCCTTGTGAAGTGTGCATTTATGTCACAGAGTTAAATTATATTTTTGTTCAGAAGTTTGGAAACACTGTTTTTGTGGAATCTGAGAAGGGATATTTGGGAGTGCATTTAGGCCTATGGTGAAAAAGGAAACATCTTCAGACAGAAACAAGAATGAAGCTTTCCGATAAATTGCTTTGGGAGGTGTGCATTCATCTCAACAAGTTAAAACTCTTTGAATTCAGTAGTTTGAGAACACTGTTTTTGTCCATTCAGCAAATGGACTTTTGTGAGCTCACTGGGCCAAAGGGGAAAAGAGAATATCCTGGGATAAAAACAATAAGGAAGGGATCTGAAAAACAGCTTTCTGATGTGGCGTTCATCTCTCAGAGTTTAAACTTTCTTTTTATTCAGCAGTTTGGAATCATTGTTTTTGTAGAATCTGTGAAGGGATATTTGGGTGTGCATTGAGGCCTAAGGTGAAAAAGGAAATATCTTCAGAGAAAAACTAGAAACTAGGTTTCTGAGAAAGTGCTTTCTGATGTATACATTCAACTCACTTTGTTAAACCTTTCTTTGGATTCAGCCATTTGGAAACACTGGTTTTGTGAATTCTGTGAATGGACATTTTGGAGGACATTGAGGACAACGGTGAAAAGGGAATATCCCAGGATAAAAACTAGAAGGAAGCTATCTGAGAAACTGCTTTGTGATGTGTGCATTCATCTCACAGACTTAAACCTTTCTTTTCATTCAACATTTTGGAAAAACTGTTTTTGTAGAATCTGCGAAGAGATATTTCAGAGTGCATTGAGGCCTACAGTTCAAAAGAAACCTTCAGATAAAAACTAGAGATAAGCTTTCTAAGAAACTGCTTTGTGATTTGTGCATTCATCTTACAGAGTTAAATCTTTCTTTTCATTAAGTAGATTGAAAACACTTTTTTTGTATAATCTTCAAAGGAATATTTGGGAGCACCATGAGGACTTTGGTGAAAAAGAAAATATCTTAAGAGAAAAACTAGAAAAAATCTTTTTGACAAACTGCCTTTTGATAAACGTTTCTTTTGATGGAGTAGTTTGGAAACACTTTTCCTGTGAAGGTAAATTCAGGAGCACATTGAGGCCTATGGTGAAAAAGGAAATATCTTCAGAGAAAAACTAGAAAGAATCTTTCTGAGAAACTGCTTTGTGATGTGTCCATTCCTCTCACAGAGATAAAACTTTCTTTTCATGGAGCAGTTTGGAAACACTGTTTTTGCAGTATCTGTGAAGGCATACTTGTTAACACTTTGAGGTCTATGGTGAAATAGCAAATATCTTCAGAGTAAAAATAGAATCTTCCTCAGAAACTGCTTTGTGATGTGTGCATTCATTTAACAGGGTTAAATCTTTCTTTTGATGGAGCAGTGTGGAAAGACTGTTTTTTTAGAATCTGCAAAGATATAGTTGGGAGTGCTTTAAGTCCTATTTGAAAAAGAAAACATCTTCAGAAAAAAAACTAGTAAGATTTCTGAGAAACTGCTTTGTGATGTGTGCATTCATATCACAGAGTTAAAGGTTTCTTTGGATGGAACAGTGTGGAAAGACTGTTTTTGTAGAATCTGTGAAGGGATATTTAGGAGCATCTTTAGGCTTATGGTGAAAAAGAAAATATCTCAGATAAAAACTTAAAAAAAGCTTTCTGAGAAACTGCTTTGTGAAATGTGCATTCATTATCACAGAGTTAAATCTTTACTTTGATGGAGGTGTTTGGAAAGACATTTTGTCAGATCTGTGAAGGGATTTTTGGGAGTGCATTGAGGCCTACAGTGAAAAAGGAATTATTTTCAGAGAAAAATTATAAAGAAGCTTTCTGAGAAACTGCTTTGTGATGTGTGCATTCATCACCATGAGTTAAACCTTTCTTTTGATGGAGTGGTTTGGAAACACTGTTTTTGTAGAATTTGCAAAGAAATATTTGGGAGCACATTGAGGCCTGTGGTGAAAAAGAAAATATCTTCAGAAGAAATTAGAAAGAAACTTTAGGAGAAACTGCTTTGTGATGTGTCTATTCAGCTCCCTGAGTTAAACTTTTCTTTTGCTGGAGCAGATTGGAAACACTGTTTTTGTAGAATTTGCAAAGGGATATTTGGGAGTGCATTGAGTTTTGTGGTGAAAAAGGAAATACCTTCACTAAGAAACTTGAAAGAAACTTTATGAGAAACTGCTTTGTGATGTGTGCTTTCATGTCATTGAGTTAAACATTTCTTTTGACTGAGCAGTTTGGAAACACTGTTTGTGTAGAATCTGTGAAGGGGTATTTGGGAGCGTATTAAGGCCTATGGTGGAAAAGGAAATATCTTAAGAGAAAAACTAGAAAGAAGCTTTCTGAGAAACTGATTTGTGTTTTTTGCATTCACCTCAGAGAGTTAAAACTTTCTTTTGAAGGAGCAGTTTTGGTAGAAGCTGTGAAGGGATATTTGGAAGTAGATTGAGGTGTATGGTGAAAAAGGAAACATTTTCAGATAAAAAATTCAAAGAATCTTTCTGAGAAACTGCTTGGTGATGTGTCTATTCATCTCACAGAGTTAGAGCTTACTTTGATGGAGTAGTTTGGACACATTGTTTTTGTAGAATCTGTGAAGGGATTTTTTGAGTGCATTGAGGCCTGTGGTCAAAGGAAATATCTTTACATAAAAACTAGAAGGAAACTTTCTGAGAAACTCATTTATGATGTGTGTATTCATCTCACAGAGTTAAAACTTTATTTTTGATGGAGCTGTTTTGAGCCATGGTTTTTGTAAAATCTGTGAATGGATATTTGAAGCACATTGAGGCTTATGGTGAAAAAGGAAATATCTTCATAGAAAAAATAGAAAGAAACTTTCTAAGAAACTGTTTTGGGATGAGTACATTCATGCACATAGTAAAACCTTTCTTTGGATGGAGCAGTTTGGAAACACTGTTTTTCTATAATCTGCAAAGAAATATTTGGGAATGCATTGAGGTATATGATGAAAAAGGAAACATCTCCAGAGAAAACTGAGAAAGAAACTTTCTGAGAAACTGCTTTGTGATGTGTGCATTCTTCACACAGAGTTAAACCTTTCTTTTGCAGTACCAGTTTGGAAACATTGTTTTTGTGGAATTTGTGAAGGGATATTTGGGAGTGCATTGAGGCCTATGGTGAAAAAGAAAATATCTTCACACAAAAACTAGAAAGAAGCTTTCTGGGAAACTGCTTTGTGACTTGTGCATTCTTCTCAGAGTTAAAACTTTCCTTTCAAGGACCAGTTTGGAAACACTATTTTTGTAGAATCTGTCAAGGAGTATTTTGAAGCACATTGAGGCCTGTGTTGAAAAAGGAAAAATCATCAGAGAAAAACTAGAAAGAATCCTTATGAGAAGCTGCTTTGTGATGTGGCCATTGATCTCACAGAGTTAAAACTTTCTTTTGATTGAGCAGTTTGGAAACACTGTTTTTTTTAGAATCTGCAAAGTGATATTTGGGAGGGCATTGAGGCCTATGTTAAAAAAGGAAATATCTTCAGAGAAAAACTAGAAATAAACTTTGTGAGAAACTGCTTGGTGATGTGTCCATTCATCTCACAGAGTTAGACCTTTCTTTTGAGCAGTTTGGAAACACTGTTTTTTTTTTATTTTAGAATCTTCAAAGGGATATTTGGGAGCACATTGAGCCCTATGTTAATAAAGGAAATATCTTCAGAGAAAAAGTAGAAAGAAGCTATCAGAGAAACCGATTTGGATGTGTGCATTCACCTCACAGAGTTAAACATTTCTTTTGATTGAACAGATTGAAAACACTGTTTTTGTAGAATCTGTGAAGGTATATTTAGGAGTGGATGGAGGCCTTTGGTGAAAAAGGAAATATCTTCATATAAAAATTAGGAAGAAGCTTTCTGAGAAATTGCTTTGTGGCCTGTGCATTCAATGTTCAGAGATAAAAATTTCTTTTCATGAAGCACATTGAAAGCACTGTTTTTGTAGTATGCACGAAAGAAAATTAGGAGCCCATGGAGGCATATGGTGAAAAAGAAAATATCTTTAGTTAAAAAGGAGGAGGAAGCTTTCTGAGAAACTGCTTTGTGATGTGTGCACTCATCTCAGAGTTAAAACTTTCTTTTGATTGAGTAGTTTGAAAAAACCAGTTTTCTAGAATCTTGGAAGGGATAATTGGGAGTGCATTGAGGCCAATGGTGAATAAATAAACATCTTGAAAACAAAACCTAAAAAGAAGCTTTCTGAGAAACTGTTTGTGATGTGTGCATTCATGTCCCTGAATTAAACTTTTCTTTTTATAGAGCTGCTTGGAAAATCTCTTTTTGTAGAATCTGTGAAGGAATATTTTGGAGGGCATTGAGGCCAGTTGTGAAAAATCAAACATCTTAAGAGAAAAACCAGAAAGAAGTTTCCTGAGAAACTGATTGGTGATGTGTGCATTCATTTCACAGAGAAACTTTCCTTTGGTGAAGTAGTTTGGAAACACTGTTTTTGTAGAATCTGCGAAGGCATATTTGGGAGCACTATGAATCCTCTGTTGAAAAAAGAAATATCTTAAGATAAAAACCTGAAAGAAGCTTTCTGAGAAACTGCTTTGTGATGTGAGCATTCATCTCACAGAGTTAATCCTTTGTTTTGACTGAGCAGTTTGGAAAAACTTTTTTTGTAGAATCTGAGAAGGGATATTTTGGAGTGCATTAAGACCTTTGGTGAAAAAGGGAATATCTTAAGAGAAAACCAGAAAGAAGCTTTCTGAGAAACTTATTTGTGATGTGTGAACTCATCTCACGGAGTTAAACTTTGTTTTGATGGAGCAGTTTGGAAACACTGTTTCTGTAGAATCTGTGAAGGGATATTTTGGAGCACTTTGAGAGCTATGGTGAAAAAGGAAATGTCTTCAGAGAAAAATTAGAAGGAAGATTTATGAGAAACTTCTTTGTTATATGTGCATTCATCTTACAGAGGTAAACCTTTCTATTGTTGGAACTGTTTGAAACATTGTTTTAGTAGAATCTGTGAAGGATTTTTTCAAAGCACATTGAAGCTTGTAGTATAAATGGAAATGTCTTCAGAGAGAAAAGAAGGAATATTTCTGAGGAACTGCTTTGTGATGTGTTCACTCATCTCACAGAATTAAAACTCTTTTGATTGAGCAGTTTGAAAAAACTGTTTTTCTAGAGTCTGGGAAGGGATAATTGGTAGTGCATTGAGGCCTACGGTGAATAAATAAACATATTCAAAACAAAAAACAAAAAAGAACCTTCCTGAGAAACTGCTTTGTGATGTGTGCATTCATCTCACAAAGTCAAACCTTTCTTTGGATAGAGCAGATTGTAAGCACAGTTTTTGCAGCATCTGCAAAAGGATATTTGGGAGCACACTGAGAAGTATGGTGATAAAGGAAATATCTTCAGACAAAAACCTGAAAGAAATTCTCTGAGAAACTGTGATGTGTGCATTCATTTCACAGAGTTAAACCTGTTTTTTGATGGAGTTGTTTGGAAACACTGTATTTGTGGAATCTGTGAAGGGATATTTTGGAGCTTATCGAGGCCTACTGTTAAAAAGAAGTTATCTCAGATAGGAACTTCAAAGAAGCTTTCTGAGAAACAGCTTTGTGATGTGTGCATTCATCTCCCAGAGTTAAATATTTCTTTTGATGGAGCAGTTTAGAAAGTCTGTTTTTGTTGACTCTGTGAAGGGATATTAGGGAGCACACTCAGGCTTTTGTTGAAAAAAGAAATACATTTATAGAAAATTTACAGAAGCTTTCTGAGAAACTGATGTGTGATGTGTCCTTTGATCTCAAAGTGTTAAACTTTTCTTTTGATGTAAGCTGTTTGGAAACATTGTTTTTCTAGAATCTGCAAAGGGATATTTTGGAGCTCATGGAGGCCTACGGTGAAAAAGAAATATTTTCAGAAAAACTAGACAGGAGCATTCTGAGAAACTGCTTTGTGAGCTGTCCTGTCATCTCACAGAGTTAAAACTTTCTTCTGATGGAGCAGTTTGAAAACACTGTTTTTAAGAATCTGTGAAGGGATATTTGGGAGGGCATTGAGGTCTATGGTGAAAAATGAAATATCTTAAGATAAAAACCATTAAAAATTTTTCAAAGAAACTGATTTGTGATGTGTGCATGCATATCAAAGACTTAAATGTTTCTTTTGATAGAGCAGTTTGGAAACACTCCTTTTGTAGAATCTGCAAAGGGATATTTGGGAGCAGATTGAGGTTTGTGGTGAAAAAGAGAATATCTTCAGATAAAAACCTCTAAGGATCTTTCTCAGAAACTGCTTTGTGATGTCTGTATTCAACTCACAAATATAAACCTTTCTTTTGATGGAGCTTTCTTGAACCACGGTTTTTGTGGAATCTGCAAACAGATATTTGGGAGTGCATTGAGGCCTGTAGTGAAAAAGGAAATATCTTAATAGAAAAACTAGAAAGAAGCTTTTTGAGAAACTGCTTTGTGAGTACATTCATCTCACATAGTTTAACCTTTCTATGGTTCAAGCAGTTTTGAAACACTGTTTTTGTAGAATATGGGAAGGGATATTTGGGAGTGAATTGAGGCCTACGATTAAAAGGGAAACAACCTCAGAAAAAAACTAGAAAGAAGATTTCTGAGAAACTGCTTTGTGATGTGTGCATTCATCTCACAGAGTTGAACCTTTCTTTTGAAAGACCAGTTCAGAAACACTGTTTTTGTAGAATCTGTGAAGAGATATTAAGGGAGCACATTGAGGCCTATGATGAAAAAGGAAATATCTTCATAAAAAAATTAGAAAGAAGCTTTCTGAGAAACTGCTTTGTGATGCGTAGATTCATCTCACATAGTTTAACCTTTCTTTGGATGGAGGAGTTTGGAAACACTGTTTTTGTAGAATCTGCAAAGGAATATTTGGGAGTGCATTGAGACCTATGGTGAAAAAGGAAACATCTTCAGAGAAAAACTAGAAAGAAACTTTCTGAGAAACTACTTTGTGATGGGTGCATTCTTCTCACAGAGTTACATCTTTCTTTTGGAGGACCAGTTTTGAAACACTAGTTTGTAGAATCAGCGAATGTATGTTCACGAGTGCTTTGAGGCCTACAGTGAAAAAGGAAATATCTTCACACAAAAACTATTAAGAAGCTTTCTGAGAAACTGCTTTGTGATTTGTGTATTCTTCTCACAGAGTTAAACCTTTCTTTTGGAGGACCTGTTTGGAAACACTGTTTTTTTAGAATCTCTGAAAGAATATTTGGGAGCGCATTGAAGCCTGTGTAGGAAAAGGAAATATCTTCAGAGAAAAACTAGAAAGAAACTCTGTGAGAAACTGCTTTGTGATATGTTCATTCATCTCAGAGAATTAAACCTTTCTTTTGATTGAGTAGTTTTGAAACACTGTTTTTGTAGAATCTGCTAAAGGATTTTGGGAGCGCCTTGAGGCCTATGTTGAAAAAGGAAATATCTTAAGAGAAAAACTAGAAAGAAGCTATCAAAGAAACTGATTTCAATGTATGCATTCATCACACAGAGTTAAACCTTTCTTTTGATGGAACATATTGGAAACACTGTTTTTGTAGAATATGCAAAGGTATATTTAGGAGCGGATGGAGGCCTATGGTGAAAAAGGAAATAACTTCAGATAAAAACTAGAAGGAAGCTTTCTGAGAAATTGATTTGTGACGTGTGCTCTCATCTCAGAGAGATAAAACTTTCTTTTCATGGAGCATATTGGAAAAATTGTTTTGTAGAGTGTGAGAAGGCATATTTGAGAAAGCATTGAGGTCTATGGTGAAAAAGGAAATCTCTTCAGTAAAAAAACTAGAAATAAGCTTACTGAGAAACATTTTGTGATGTGTGCATTCATCTCACAGAGTTAAACTTTTGTTATGATGGAGCAGTGTGGAAACACTGTTTTTGTAGGAAATGGGAAGTAAAATTAGGATCACATTGAAGCACATGATGAAAAAGGAAATACCTTCAGATAAAAAGTAGAAAGTAGCTTTATGAGAAATTGCTTTGTGATGTGTGCATTCATCTCACAGAATTAAAGCTTTCTTTTGACTCAGCAGTTTGGAAAAAATGTTTTTCTAGAATCTGGGAAAGGATAATTAGGAACGCATTGAGGCCTATGGTAAAAAATAAATATCTTAAAAATAATCCCAGAAAGAACCTTTCTGAGAAACTGCTTTGTGATGTGTGCACTCATCTCACAGGGTTAAACTTTTCTTTTGATAGAGGAGTTTGGAAAATTCGTTTTTGTAGAATCTGTGAAGGCATATTTTGGAGTGCATTGAGGACTATGTTGAAAAAAGAAATATGTTAAGATAAAAACCTAGAAGAAGCTTTCTGAGAAACTGCTTTGTGATGTGAGCATTCATCTCACAGTTGATCCTTTCTTTTGATTGAGCAGTTTGAAAAAACTGTTTTTATAGAATCTGAGAAGGGATATTTGGGAGCACATTAAGACCTATAGTGGAAAACGAAATATCTTAAGAGAAAAACCAGAAACCTTTCTGAGATCTTTCACATCCCTTGTAAGTTGGATTCCTAGGTATTTGATTCTCTTTGAAGCAATTGTGAATGGGAGTTCACTCATGATTTGGCTCTCTGTTTGTCTGTGATTGGTGTATAAGAATGCTTGTGATTTTTGTACATTGATTTCGTATCCTGAGACTTTGCTGAAGTTGCTAATCAGCTTAAAGAGATTTTGAGCTGAGACGATGGGGTTTTCTAGATATACAATCATGTCATCTGCAAACAGGGACAATTTGACTTCCTCTTTTCCTAATTGAATGCCCTTTATTTCCTTCTCCTGCCTGATTGTGCTGGCTAGAACTTCCAGCACTATATTGAATAGGAGTGGTGAGAGAGGGCATCCCTGTCTTGTGCCAGTTTTCAAAGGGAATGCTTCCAGTTTTTGCCCATTCAGTATGATATTGGCTGTGAGTTTGTCATAGATAGCTCTTATTTTGAGATACGTCCCATCAATACCTAATTTATTGAGAGTTTTTAGCATGAAGGTTGTTGAATTTTGTCAAAGGCCTTTTCTGCATCTATTGAGATAATCATGTGGTTTTTGTCTTTGGTTCTGTTTATATGCTGGATTGCATTAATTGATTTTCATATGTTGAACCAGCCTTGCATCCCAGGTATGAAGCCTACTTGATCATGGTGGATAAGTTTTTTGATGTGCTGCTGGATTTGGTTTGCCAGTGTTTTATTGAGGATTTTTGCATCAATGTTCATCAAGGATATTGGTCTGAAATTCTCTTTTTTAGTTGTGTCTCTGCCAGGCTTTGATATCAGGATGATGCTGGCTTCATAAAATGTGTTAGGGAGGATTCCCTCTTTTTCTATCAATTGGAATAGTTTCAGAAGGAATGGTACCTGTTCCTCCTTGTGCCTCTGGTAGAATTCGGCTGTGAATCCATCTGGTCCTGGACTCCTTTTGGTTGGTTAGCTATTGATTATTGCCACAATTTCAGAGCCTGTTATTGGTCTATTCAGAGTGTCAACTTATTCCTGGTTTAGTCTTGGGAGGGTGTATTTGTCGAGGAATTTATCCATTTCTTCTAGATTTTCTAGTTTATTTGTGTAGAAGTGTTTGTAGTATTCTCTGATGGTAGGTTGTATTTCTGTGGGATCAGTGGTGATATCCCCTTTATCATTTTTTATTGCATTTATTTGATTCTTCTCTCTTTTCTTCTGTATTAGTCTTGCTAGTGGTCTATCAATTTTGTTGATCTTTCCAAAAAAACCAGCTCCTGGATTCATTAATTTTTTGAAGGGTTTTTTGTTTCTCTATTTCCTTCAGTTCTGCTATGATTTTAGTTATTTCTTGCTTTCTGCTAGCTTTTCAATGTGTTTGCTCTTGCTTTTCTAGTTCTCTTAATTGTGACGTCAGGGTGTCAATTTTGGACGTTTCCTGCTTTCTCTTGTGGGCATTTAGTGCTATAAATTTCCTTCTACACACTGCTTTGAATGTGTCCCAGACATTCTGGTATGTTGTGTCTTTGTTCTCATTGGTTTCAAAGAACATCCTTATTTCTGCCTTCATTTCTCTATGTACCCAGTAGTCATTCATGAGCAGGTTGTTCAGTTTCCATGTAGTTGAGCAGTTTTGAGTGAGTTTCTTAATCCTGAGTTCTAGTATGATTGCACTGTGGTCTGAGAGACAGTTTGTTATAATTTCTGTTCTTTTACATTTGCTGAGGAGAGCTTTACTTCCAACTATGTGGTCAATTTTGGAATAGGTGTGGTGTGGCTCTGATGAAAATGTATATTCTGTTGATTTGGGGTGGAGAGTTCTGTAGATGTCTATTAGGTCCGCCTGGTGCAGAGCTGAGTTCAATTGGGACCTCTTCAAGGAGAACTACAAACCACTGCTCAATGAAATAAAAAAGGATACAAACAAATGGAAGAACATTCCATGCTTATGGGTTTGAAGAATCAATATCGAGAAAATGGCCATATTACTCAAAGTAATTTATAGATTCAATGCCATCCCCATCAAGCTACCAATGACTTTCTTCACAGAATTGGAAAAAACTATTTTAAAGTTCATATGGAAACAAAAAAGAGCCTGCATTGCCAAGTCAATCCTAAGCCAAAAGAACAAAGCTGGAGGCATCATGCTATCTGACCTCAAAATATACTACAAGGCTACAGTAACCAGAACAGCATGGTACTGTTACCACAACAGAGACACAGATCAATGGATCAGAACAGAGCCCTCAGAAATAATGCCGCATATCTACAACTATCTGATCTTCGACAAACCTGACAAAAACAATAAATGGGGAAAGGATTCCCTATTTAATAAATGGTGCTGCAAAAACTCGCAAACCATAAGTATAAAGCTGAAACTGGGTCCCTTCCTAATTTTTTTTTTTTTGAGATGGAGTCTCACTCTGTCGCCCATGCTGGAGTGCAGTGGCGCAATCTCAGCTCACTGCAAGCTCCGCCTCCCCGATTCATGCCATTCTCCTGCCTCAGCCTCTCTGAGTAGCTGGGACTAGAGGTGCCTGCCCCCACGCCTGGCTAATTTTTTGTACTTTTAGTAGAGACGGGGTTTCACCATGGTCTCGATCTCCTGACCTCGTGATCCGACTGCCTTGGCTTCTCAAAGTGCTGGGATTACAAACATGAGCCACCACACCCAGCCTTTCATGAGATGGATTAAAGACTTACATGTCAAACCTAAAACCATAAAAACCCTAGAAGAAAACCTAGGCAATACCATTCAGGACATAGGCATGGGAAAGGACTGCATGTCTAAAATACAAAAAGCAATGGCAACAAAAGCCAAAATTGACAAATGGGATCTAATTAAACTAAAGAGCTTCTGCACAGTAAAAGAAACTACCATCAGAGTGAACAGGCAACCTACAAAATGGAAGAAAATGTTCGTAACCTACTCATCTGACAAAGGGCTAATATCCAGAATCTACAATGAACTCAAACAGATTTACAAGACAAAAAACAAACAACCCCATCAGAAAGTGGGCAAAGGGCATGAACAGACACTTCCCAGAAGAAGACATTTATGCAGCCAAAAACACATGAAAAAATGCTCATCCTCACTGGCCATCAGAGAAATGCAAATCAAATCCACAGTGAGATACCATCTCACACCATTTAGAATGGCCACCATTAAAAAGTCAGGAAACAACAGGTGCTGGACAGGATGTGGAGAAATAGGAACACTTTTACACTGTTGGTGGGACTGTAAACTAGTTCAACCATTGTGGAAATCAGTGTGGTGATTCCTCAGGGATCTAGAACTAGAAATACCATTTGACCCGGCCATCCCATTACTGGGTATATACCCAAAGGACTATAAATCATGCTGCTATGAAGACACATGCACATGTCTGTTTATTGCGGCACTATTCACAATAGCAAAGACTTGGAACCAACCTAAATGTCCAACAACGATAGACTGGATTAAGAAAATGTGGCAAATACTGGCAAACCGAATCCAGCAGCACATCAAAAAGCTTATACACCATGATCAAGTGGGCATCATCCCTGGGATGCAAGGCTGGTTCAACATATGCAAATCAATAAATGTAATCCAGCATATAAACAGAACCAAAGACAAAAACCACATGATTATCTCAATAGATGCAGAAAAGGCCTTTGAAAAAATTCAACAACCCTTCATGCTAAAAACTCTCAATAAATTAGGTATTGATGGGACGTATCTTAAAATAATAAGAGCTATCTATGACAAGCCCACAGCCAATATCATACTGAATGGGCAAAAACTGGAAGCATTCCCTTTGAAAACTGGCACAAGACAGGGATACCCTCTCTCACCACTCCTATTCAACATGGTGCTGGAAGTTCTAGCCAGGACAATCACGCAGGAGCAGGAAATAAAGGGTATTCAATTAGGAAAAGAGGAAGTCAAATTGTCACTGTTTGCAGATGACATGATTGTAAATCTAGAAAACCCCATTGTCTCAGCCCAAAATCTCTCCTTATCTGATTAGCAACTTCAGCAAAGTCTCAGGATACAAAATGAATGCACAAAAATCACAAGCATTCTTGTACACCAATCTCAGACAAACAGAGAACCAAATCATGAGTGAACTCCCATTCACAATTGCTTCAAAGAGAATAAAATCCCTAGGAATCCAGCTTACAAGGGATGTGAAGGACCTCTTCAAGGAGAACTACAAACCACTGCTCAATGAAATAAGAGAGGATACAAACAAATGGAAGAACATTCCATGCTCATGGGTTGGAAGAATCAACATCGTGAAAATGGCCATACTGCCCAAGGTAATTTATAGATTCAATGCCATCCCCATCAAGCTACCAATGACTTTCTTCACAGAATTGGAAAAAACTACTTTAAAGTTCATATGGAACCAAAAAAGAGCACACATCACCAAGTCAATCCTAAGCCAAAAGAACAAAGCTGGAAGCATCACGCTACCTGACTTCAAACTATACTACAAGGCTACAGTAACCAAAACAGCATGGTACTGGTACCACAACAGAGACATAGATCAATGGAACAGAACAGAGCCCTCAGAGATGATGCCGCATATCTACTATCTGATCTTTGACAAACCTGACAAAAACAATAAATGAGGAAAGGATTCCCTATTTAATAAATGGTGCTGCGAAAACTGGCTAACCATATGTAGAAAGCTGAAACAGGATCCCTTCCTTACACCTTATACAAAAAGTAATTCAAGATGGATTAAGTACTTAAATGTTAGACCTAAAACCATTAAAATCCTACAAGAAAACCTAAGCAATACCATTCAGGACATAGGCGTGGGCAAGGACTTCATGTCTAAAACACCAAAAGCAACGGCAACAGAAGCCAAAATTGACAAATGGGATCTCATTAAACTAAAGAGCTTCTGCACAGTAAAAGAAACTACCATCAGAGTGAACAGACAACCTACAGAATGGGAGAAAATTTTTGCACCGTACTCATCTGACAAAGGGCTAATATCCATAATCTACAATGAACACAAACAAATTTACAAGAAAAAAACAAACAACCCCATCAAAAAGTGGGCAAAGGACATGAACAGACACTTCTCAAAAGAAGACATTCATGCAGCCAAAACACATATGAAAAAATGCTCATCATCACTGGCCATCAGAGAAATGCAAATCAAAACCACAGTGAGATACCATCTCACACCAGTTAGAATGGCCATCATTAAAAAGTCAGAAAACAACAGGTGCTGGAGAGGACGTGAAGAAATAGAAATACTTTTACACTCTTGGTGGGACTGTAAACTACTTCAACCATTGTGGAAGTCAGTGTGGCGATTCCCTGTGCTATAAAGACACATGCACACGTATGTTTATTGCAGCACTATTCACAATAGCAAAGAGTTGGAACCAACCCAAATGTCCAACAACAATAGACTGGATTAAGAAAATGTGGCACATATACACCATGGAATACTCTGCAGCCATAAAAAATGATGAGTTCATGTCCTTTATGGGGACATGGATGAGACTGGAAACCATCATTCTCAGTAAACTCTCGCAAAGACAAAAAACCAAACACTGCATGTTCTCACTCATAGGTGGGAATTGAACAATGAGAACACATGGACACAGGAAGGGGAACATCATACTCCAGGGCCTGTTGTGGGGTGGGGGGAGGGGGGAGGGTCAGCATTAGGAGATATACCTAATGCTAAATGATGAGTTAATGGGTGCAGCACACCAACATGGCACATGGATACATATGTAACAAACCTGCACTTTGTGCACATGTACCCTAAAACTTAAAGTATAATAATAATAATAATAAAGAAGAAAATACAAAAAGAAGAAAACTTCCTGAGAAACTTATTTGTAATGTGTGCATTCATCTCACAGAGTTAAACCTTTGTTTTGGTGGAGAAGTTTGGAAACACAGTCTGTAAAATCTGTGAAGGGATATTTTGGAGCACATTGAGACCTATGGTGAAAAAGGAAATGTCTTCAGAGAAAAATTAGAAGGAAGCTTTCTGAGGAACGTCTTTGTTATGTGTGCATTCATCTCACAGAAATAAACCTTACTTTTATTGGAACTGTTTGAAAGCACTGTTTTAGTAGAATCTGTGAAGGGTTTTTTCAGAGTGCAATAGAGCTTATGGTATAAATGGAAATATCTTCAGTGACAAACAAGAAGGAAGATTTCTGAGAAACTGCTTTTTGTTGTGTGCATTCATCTCAAGAGTTAAACATTTCTTTTGATGGAAGTGTTTGGCAAGACTGTTTTTGTACAATCTGTAAAGGGGTATTTGGGAGCACTTTGAGTCCTATGATGAAAAAGGAAATAGCTACAGAGAAAAACTATAAAGGAGCTTTCTGAGAAACATATTTGTGATGTGTGCATTCATCTCACAGAGTTAAACTTTTGTTTTGATGAAGCAGTTTGGAAGCACTGTTTTTGTGGAATCTGCAAAGGGATATTTGGGAGTGCATTGAGGCTTATGGTGAAAATGGAAATATCTTCAGATAAAAATCTGAAAGAAGCTTTCTGAGATACTGTTTGCAATGTGTGCATTTATCTCACACAGTTAAACCTTTTTTTGATGGAGCACTTTGGAAACACTCTTTTTGTAGAATCTGCAAGGGGATATTTGGGAGATTTTTAAGGCCTATGGTTAAAAAGAAGTTATCTCAGCAACTTTAAAGAAGCCTTCTGAGAAACTGCTTTGTGATGTGTCCTTTGATCTCAAAGTGTTAAACATTTACTGTAGCTGTTTGTAAACACTGTTTTTCTAGAATCTGTGAAGGGATATTTTGGAGTGCATTGAGGCTTATGGTGAAAAATATTTTCAGAAAAACTAGATAGGATCATTCTGAGAAACTGCTGTGGGAGCTATCCAGTCATGTGACAGAGTTAAACTTTTCTTCTGATGGAGTAGTTTGAAAAAACTGTTTTTTAGAATCTGCAAAGGGATATTTGGGAGGGCATTGAGACCTATGGTGAAAAATGAAATACCTTAAGAGAAAAACCATAAATAAATTTTCTAAGAAACTGATTTATGATGTGTGCATTCACATCTTAGAGTTAAACCTTCTTTTTATGGAACAGTTTGGAAACACTGTTTTTGTAAAATCTGCAAAGGTTTATTTGGGAGCAGATTGAGGTCTATGATGAAAAAGGAAATATCTTCAGATAAAACTTCAAAGAATCTTCCTGAGAAACTGCTTGGTGATGTGTGTATTCATCTCATAGAATTAAAGCTTTCTTTTGATGAAGCAGTTTGGAAACAATGTTTTTGTAGAATCTGTGAAGGGGTCAATGTAGTGCATTGAGGCCTGTGGTCAAAGGAAATATTTTTACAGAAAAACTAGAAGGAAGCTTTCTGAGAAACTCATTTATGATGTGTGCATTCGTCTCACAGAGTTAAAACATTCTTCTGATGGAGCAGTTTGGAAACACCACTTTTTTAGAAACTGCAAAGGGATATTTGGTAGTGCATTGAGGCCTAAGTTGAAAAATGAAACATCTTCACAGAAAAACTAGAAAGAACCTTTCTGAGAAACTGCTTTGTGATGTGTGCATTCATCTCACAGACTTAAAACTTTCTTTTAATTGAGCAGTTTGGAAATGCTGTTTTTGGATAATCTGCAGAGGGATATTTGTGAGCGCCATGAGAACTATTGTGAAAAAGAAAATATCTTCAGATAAAAAATAGAAAGGATTTTTCTGACAACCTGCTTTGTGATGTGTGCATTCAGCTCACAGAGTTAAACTTTTCTCTTGATGGAGCAGTTTGGAAAGACTTCTTTTTTAGAATCTGCAAAGATATATTTGTGAGGGCATTGTGGCCCATGGTAAAAAAGGAAATATCTTAAGAGAAAAACTAGAAAGAGTTTTTCTGAGAAACTGATTTGTAATGTGTGCATTCATCTCACAGACTCAAAACTTTCTTTTGGTTGAACAGTTTGGAACCACAACTTATGTAGAATCTTCAAAGGGATATTTGGGAGTGCATTGAAGCCTGTGATAAAAAAGGAAATATCTACAGAGAAAAACTATAAAGAAGCTTTCTGAGTAACTGTTTTGTAATGTGTGCATTCATCTCACAGAGTTAAACCTTTGTTTGGATGGAGCAGTTTGGAAGCACTGTTTTTGTAGAATCTGCAAAGGGATATTTGGGAGTGCATTGAGGCATATGGTGAAAATAGAAATATCTTCAGATACAAACCTGAAAGAAGCTTTCTGAGAAACTATTTGTGATTAGTGTGTTCACTTCACATAGTTAAATCTTTTTTTTTAATGGAGCCGTTTGGAAACACTGTTTCTGTAGAATCTGTGAAGGGATATTTGGGAGCTTATTGAGGCCTATGGTTAAAAATAAGTCATCTCAGGAAATTCAAAGAAGATTTCCAAGAAACTGCTTTATGATTTGTGCATTCATCTCACAGTTAAATCTTTCTTTAGATGGATCACTTTGGAAAGACTGTTTTGTAGAATCTTTAAAGGGATATTTGGGAGTGCATTGAGGCCTATGGTAAAAAAAAGAAATAACTTTATAGAAAATTTATACATGCTTTCTGGGGAACCGATTTGTGATGTATCTTTTGATCTCAAAGTGTTAAACCTTTGTTTTGATGTAGCTGTTTGGAAACATTGTTTTTCAAGAATCTGCAAAGGGATATTTTGGAGCGCATTGAGGCCTATGGTGAAAAACAAATATTTTCAGAAAACCTAGATAGGAGCACTGTGAGAAACTGCTCTGGGAGCAGTCATCTGACAGAGTTAAACTTTTCTTCCGATGCAGCAGTTTGAAAACACTGTTTTTTAGAATGTGTGAAGGGATATTTGGGAGGACATTGAAGCCTACGGTGAAAAATGAAATATCTTAAGAGAAAAAGCATAAAGAAATTTTCTAAGAAACTGATTTGTGATGTAGGCACTCATGATGCAGAATTAAACCTTCCTTTGATGGAGCAGTTTTGATACACTGTTTTTGTGGAACCTGCAAAGGGATATTTGGGAGCAGATTGAGGTTTATGGTGAAAAAGAAAATATCTTCAGATAAAAACTTGAAATAATCTTTCTGAGAAACTGCTTGGTGATGTATATTCATCTCATAGTATTAAAGCTTTCTTTTGATGGAGCAGTTTGGAAACAATGTTTTTGTAGAATCTGCAAAGGGATACATAAAAGCCAGAAGGAAACTTTCTGAGAAACTCATTTATGATATGTGCATTCATCTCAGAGTTAAAACTTTCTTCTGATGGAGCAGTTTGGAAACACTGCTTTTTTAGAAACTGCGAAGGGATATTTGGTAGTGCATTGAGGCCTAAGGTGAAAAATAAACATCTTCAGAGAAAAACTAGAAAGAAGTTTCTGAGAAACTGCTTTGTGATGTGTGCATTCATCTCACAGAGTTAACTGCTTCTTTTGATTGAGAAGTTTGGAAATACTGTTTTTATGGAATCTGCGAAGGGATATTTTGGTGTACATTGAGGCCTATGGGGTAAAAGGAAATATCTTCAGAGAAAAACTTGAAAGAAGGTTTCTGGGCACACTGAGGCCTAGGGTGAAAAAGGAAATATCTTTAGAGAAAACTAGAAAGAAGCTTTCCAAGAAACTGCTTTGTGATGTGTGCATTCATCTCACAGAGTTAAACCTTTCTTTTGATGGAGCTGTTTGGAAACCCTGTTTTTGTAAGATCTACAAAGGGACATTTGGGAGGATGTTGAGGCCTATGGTGAAAAGTGAAATATCTTAAGAGAAAAACTAGAAAGAAGCTTTCTGAGAATATGCTTTGTGATGTGTTCATTTATCTGACAGACTGATACCTTTACTTTGGTTTAGCAGTTTAAACACAGTATTTTTGTAGGTTCTGTGAAAGGGATACTTAGGAGTGCTCTGAAGTGTATATTGAAAAGGAAATATCTTCACATAAAAACTAGAAAGAAGCTTTCTGAGAAAGTGCTTTGTGATGTGTGCATTCATGTCACAGACACAAAACTTTCTTTTTATAAAGTAGTTAGGAAATGCCATATTTGTAGAATCTGCAAAGGCATATTTGGGAATGCATTGATGTCTATGGTTAAAATGGAAATATACTCAGAGAAAAACTAGAAAGAAGCTTTCTATGAAACTGCTTTGTGATGTGTGCATTCATCTCACAGAGATAAACCTTTCTTTTGATAGAGCAGTTAGGAAAGACTGTTTTTGTGGAATCTGCTAAGAGGTATTTTGGAGTGAATTAAGGCCTATGGTGAAAAAGGAAATATGTTCACAGAAAAACTAGAATGAAGCTTTCTGAGAAACTGATTTGTGATGTGTACATTCTTCTCACCAAGTTAATCCTTTCTTTTGATGGAGCTGTTTGGAAACACTGTTTTTGTAGAATCTGCAAAGGGATATTTTGGAGTGCATTGAGGCCTAAGATGGAAAAGGAAATATCTTCAGAGAAAAACTAGAAAGTAGGTTTCTGGGAAACTGCTTTGTGTTGTGTGCATTCATCTCAGAGAATTAAACATTTTTTTGGATGGAGCTGTTTGGAAACACTCCTTTTGAAGAATCTGCAAAAGGATATTTGGGAGTGCATTGAGGCCTATGGTGGAAAATGAAATATCTTTAGTGATAAGCTAGAAAGAAGTTTTCTGAGAAACTGCCATGTGATGTGTCCCTTCAGCTCACAGAATTAAACATTTCTTTTGAGGGAGTAGTTTGGAAACACGGTTTTGTAGAATCTACAAAGGGATATTTGGGAGTGCATTGAGGTCCATGGTCAAAAAGAAAATATCTTTAGATAAAAAACAGAAAGAAGCTTTCTGAGAAACTGCTTTGTCATGTGTGCGTTCATCTCACAGAGTCAAACTTTTCTTTTGATGGAGCAGTTTGGAAACACTATTTTTGTAGGATCTGTGAATGGATATTTGGGAGGACTTTGAGGCTTAGGGTGAAAAAGGAATTTTTTTTTGTATTTCTAGTAAAGACGTGGTTTCACCATGTTAGCCAGGATGGTCTCAATCTCCTGACCATGTGATCCACCCACCTCAGCCTCCCAAAGTGCTGGGATTACAAGCGTAGCCACTGCGCCCAGCTGAAAAAGGAAATATTTTAAGAGAAAACTAGAAAGAAACTTTCTGAGAAACTGATTTGTGATGTTTGCATTCATCTCACAGAGATAAAACTTTATTTGATGGAGCAGTTTGGAAACACTGTTTTTGCATATCTGTGAAGGCATACTTGATAGTGCATTGAGGTCTAAAGTGAAAAAGGAAACATCTCGCTCTCTTTCTTTCTTCTTTCTTTCTTTCTTCTTTTTTCTTTCTTTCTTTCTTTCTTTCTTTCTTTCTTTCTTTCTTTCTTTCTTTCTTTCCTTCCTTCCTTCCTTCCTTCCTTCCTTCCTTCCTTTCTTTCTTTCTTTCTTTCTTTCTTTCTTTCTTCTTTCTTTCTTTCTTTCTTTCTTTCTTTCTTTCTTTCTTTCTTTCTTTCTTCTTTCCCTCTGTGGCCCAGGCTGCAATCTACTTGGCTCGCTGCTGCCCGTGCCGCGGACTGCCTGGGACTGCTGGCGCGCGCCACCGCTGCCTGCTTTTTCTCCTTTGGCTGCAGGCGCGCATTCGCCATGTTGGCCATGCTGGTCACCAGCTCCTAACGCCTAGTGCTCTGCCCGCCTCAGCCTCCCGAGGTACTGGGACTGCAGACGGAGTCTCGCTTACCCGGTGCTCGGTGTTGCCCGGGCTGGAGTGCAGTGGCATGGTCTGGGCTCGTGGCAGCCTCCGCCTCCCAGCCGCCTGCCTTGGTCTACCAGGGTGCTGGGATTGCAGCCCCTGCCTGGTCGCCGCCCCATCTGAGGGATGGGGAGCATCTCTGTCCAGCTGCCCCTCTGCCCGGCCGCCCCATCTGGGAAGTGAGGAGCGCGTCTGCCCAGCCACCCATCGTCTGGGAGGTGAGGAGCGCCTCTGCCCGGCCACCCATCGTCTGGGAAGTGAGGAGCGCTTCTGCCCGGCCACCCATCATCTGGGAAGTGAGGAGCGCCTCTGCCTGGCCGCCCCATCTGGGAAGTGAAGAGTGCCTCTGCCCGGCCGCCCCATCCGGGAAGAAGTGAGGAGCGCCTCTGCCCTGCCGCCCTGTCCGGGAAGAAGGGAGGAGCACCTCTGCCAGGCCACCCCATCTGGGAAGTGAGGAGCGCCTCTGCCCGGCCGCCCCGTCTGGGAAGTGAGGAGCGCCTCTGCCCGGCCACCCATCGTCTGGGAAGGGAGGAGCACCTCTGCCCAGCCACCCAATGTCTGGGAAGTGAGGAGCGCCTCTGCCCAGCCATGCATCATCTGGGAAGTGAGGAGCGCCTCTGCCCAGCCACCCATCATCTGGGAGGTGAGGAGCGCCTCTGCCCGGCCACCCATCGTCTGGGAAGTGAGGAGCGCTTCTGCCCGGCCGCCCCATCTGGGAGGAAGTGAGAAGTGCCTCTGACCGGCTGCCCTGTCTGGGAAGAAGTGAGGAGCGCCTCTGCCCAGCCGCCCCGTCTGGGAAGTGAGGAGAGCCTCTGCCCGGCCACCCATCGTCTGGGAAGTGAGGAGCGCCTCTGCCCAGCCACCCATCATCTGGGAAGTGAGGAGCGCTTCTGCCCGGCCGCCCCATCTGGGAGGAAGTGAGGAGCGCCTCTGCCCGGCCACCCCGTCCGGGAAGAAGTGAGAAGTGCCTCTGACTGGCTGCCCTGTCTGGGAAGAAGTGAGGAGCACCTCTGACCGGCTGCCCCGTCCGGGAAGAAGTGAGGAGTGCCTCTGCCCAGCCGCCCCATCTGGGAAGTGAGGAGAGCCTCTGCCTGGCCACCCATTGTCTGGGAAGTGAGGAGCGCCTCTGCCCAGCCACCCCATCTGGGAAGTGAGGAGCGCCTCTGCCCGGCCGCCCCATCCGGGAAGAAGTGAGGAACGCCTCTGCCCAGGCGCACCGTCCGGGAAGAAATGAGGGGCACCTCTGCCCAGGCGCCCCGTCCGGGAAGAAGTGAGGAGCGCCTCTGCCTGGCCGCCCCGTCCAGGAAGAAGTGAGGAATGCCTCTGCCTGGGCGCCCCGTCCGAGAAGAAGTGAGGAGCGCCTCTGCCCAGGTGCCCCGTCCGGGAAGAAGTGAGGAGCGCCTCTGCCCGGCCGCCCCGTCTGGGAAGAAGTGAGGAGGGCCTCTGCCCGGCCGCCCCGTCTGGGAAGAAGTGAGGAGCGCCTCTGCCTGGCCGCCCCATCCGGGAAGAAGTGAGGAGTGCCTCTGCCCGGCTGCCCCATCTGGGAAGTGAGGAGCACTTCTGCCCGGCCACCCATCATCTGGGAAGTGAGGAGCGCCTCGGCCCGACCGCCCCATCTGGGAAGTGAGGAGCGCCTCTGCCCAGCCGCCCCGTCTGGGAAGTGAGGAGCACCTTTGCCCGGCCACCCATCGTCTGGGAAGTGAGGAGCACCTCTGCCCGGCCACCCATCATCTGGGAAGTGAGGAGCGCCTCTGCCTGGCAACCTGTCATCTGGGAAGAATTGAGGAGCGTCTCTGCCTGGCTGCCCCGTCTGGGAAGTGAGGAGTGCCTCTTCCCGGCTGCCCCGTGTCTGGGAAGAAGTGAGGAGTGCATCTGCCTGGCTGCTCCGTCTGGGAGGTCTACCACGGAGGCCAGAAGCAATGTGGGGGCTGGACGTGGTGGCTCATGCCTGTGGTCCCGGCGCTCGGTGGGGTGAGGCGGGTTGATCACTTTGGGCTGGGAGTTCGAGACAAGTTTGGCCAACTTGGCAAAACATGAAAAATACAACAGACAAACCAACCAACCAACTCAGTGACAACAAAACAATTCTACCCTGGAGTCATACTCTAATTTTTTCTATTTTCCTCCCTTTCTGATCCTTTATCCCACTTTCTTTTTCTTCCTCTTCCTTCTCCCTCTTCTTTGTCAAATAGAGGATTGAGTTATTATCACTGATCCATATAAAGTCCCTCTCTCATTTATTTTAACTCCCACCCCCCATTTCTATTCCCCGACTTCCCATGTGTAACCTTCCTAATATGTTTGATACGCATCTTTTTGTTTGTATGTATTTTTAGAAAATGTTTATTGTTTTTGTGGGCAAAAAAAATTAATAAAAAAAAAGAAAAAAGAAACATCTTCAGAGAAAAAAAGACAAGCTTTCTGAGAAACTACTTTGTGATTTGCACATTCATCTCATAGGGTTAAACCTTTCTTTTGGTTGAGAAGTTTGGAAACGCTGTTTCTTTAGAATCTGCGAAGGGATATTTATGAGCACCTTGAGGTGTAGGGCGAAAAAGGAAATATTTTAAGAGAAAAACTAGAAAGAATCTTTCTGCAAAACTGATTTGTGATATGTGCATTCGTCTCCCTGAATTAAAGCTTTCTCTTGATTGAGCATTTTGGAAACACTGTTTTTGCAGAATGTGCCAAAGGATATTTAGGAGAACAGTGAAGCCCATGATCAAAAAGGAAATATATTTAGATAAAAAATAGAAAGAAACTTTCTGACAAACTGCTTTGTTATGTGTGCATTCAGCACACAGAGTTAAACATTTCTTTTATGGTGCAGTTTGGAAACACTGTTTTTGTAGAATGTGCAAAGGGATGTTTGGGAGCGCATTGAGGCCTATGGTGAAAAAACAAATGTCTCAAATAAAAACTACAAAGAATTTTTCTCAGAAACTTCTGCGTGTTGTGTTCTTTTTTACATCAGTTTCGAAACACTGTGTTTGTGGAATCTTCAGAGGGATATTTTGGAGAACAATGAGGCCTATGTAGAAAAAGGAAATATCTTCACAAGAAAACTACAAAGAAGCTTTCTGAGAAACTGCTTTGTGTTGAGTGAATTCATCTAACAAGTTTAAAAATTTCTTTTGATAGAGCAGTTTGGAAAAACTCTTGTTGTATAATCTGTGAAGGGATATTTTGTAGTGCATTGAAGTTTTTGTTGAAAAAGAAAATATCTTCAGAGAAAAAGTAGAAAGAAGCTTTCTGTGGAACTGCTTTGTGCTGTGTGCATTCACCTCACACAGTTAAACTTTTGTTTAAATGGAGAATATTGGAAACCCTGTTTATGTAGAATCTGTAAAGGTTTATTGGGAGCACATTGAGGCCTATGGTGAAAAAAGAAATATCTTCAGATAAAAACTCCAAAAAAGCTCTCTTAGAAACTGCTTTGTTATATGTGCATTCATCTCACAGAGATAAACCTTTCTTTTGATGGAGCAGTTTGGAAACACTGTTTTTGGTGAATTTACAAACGGATATTTGGGAGCTCATTGAGGCCTATGGTGAAAAAGGAATTACCATCAGATAAACAGTAGAAAGAAACTTTCTGAGCTACAGATTTATGATGTGTGCACTCATCTCACAGACTCAAAAATTCCTCTTGGCTGAGCAGATTGAAAACACTGTTTTTCTAGAATCTGTGAAGGGACATTTGGGAGTGCATTGAGGACTACAGTAAAAAAGGAAATATCTTCAAAGAAAAACTAGAAAGCATCTTTCTGGACACTTCTTTTGACATGTGCATTCATCTCACAGAGTTAAACCTTTCTTTTGATGTAGCAGTTTGGAAACACTGTTTTTGTAGAAACTAGAAAGGTATATTTGGGAGTGCATTGAGGCCTATGGTCAAAAAGGAAATATCTTTAGAAAAAAACTAGAAATAAAATTTCTGAGAAACTGATTTGTGTTGTGTGCATTCATCTGACAGAAATAAACATTTCTTTTGATGTTGACTTCTGAAAACACCGTTTTAGTAGAATCTACGCAGGGATATTTTGGGGTGCATTGAGGCCTATGGTGGTAAAGGAAACACCTTCATGTAAAAATTAGTAAGATCCTTTCTGAGAAACTTCTTTCTGATGTGTGCATTCATCTCATAGTGTTAAACCTTTCTTTAAATGGAGCAGTTTGGAAACACTGTTTTTGTAGAGTCTGCCAAGGGGTATTTGGCAGCACATAGAGGCTTAAAGTGAAAAAGAAAACTTCAGAGAAAAACTAGAAATAAGCTCTCTGAGAAACAGCTTTGTTATGTATGCATTCATCTCACAGTGTTAAACCTTTCTTTTGATTGAGAAGTTTGGAAACACTGTGTTTTTTTGTTTTTCTAAATTATTTGTAGATTCTGTGAGGTGATATTTGGGTGTGCATTGAGGCCTATTATCAAAAAGTATTTATCTTCAGATAAAAACTAGAAAGAAGCTTTCTGAGAAGCTGCTTTGTGATGTGTGCATTCATCTCACAGAGTTAAATTGTTCTTTGGATTCAGCAGTTTGGCAACATTGTTTTTGTCCATTCTGAAAATGGACATTGGGGATCTCATTGAGGCCAATGGCAAAAAAGGGGATATCCCTGGATAAAAACTAGAAGGAATCTATCTGAGAAACCACTTTGTGATGTGTGCATTCACCTCACAGAGTTAAACCTTTCTTTTCTTTCAGCAGTTTGGAACACTGTTTTTGTAGAATCTGTGAAGGAATATTTGAAAATGCATTGTGGCCTATTGTGAAAAAGAAAATATCTTCAGATAAAAACTACAAAGAAGCTTTCTGATAAAATGATTTGTGATGTGTACATTCATCTCACAGAGTTAAACTGTTCTTTGGATTCAGCAATTTGGAAACTTTTTTTGTGGATTCTGAAAATGGACATTGGGGATCTCATTGAGGCCAATGGCAAAAAAGGGAATGTCCCAAGATAAAAACTAGAAGGGATCTATCTGAGAAACTGCATTGTGATGTCTGCATTCACCTCATGGAATTATACCTTTTTTTTCATTCAGCAGTTTTGAAACAATATTTTTGTAGGATCTGCAAAGGAATATTTGAAAGTTCATTGAGGCCTGTTTTGAAAAGATCTATCTTCAGATAAAAACTAGAAAGATGCTTTCTGAGAAACTGATTTGTGATGTGTGCATTTACATCACAGAGTTAAACATTTTTCGATTCAGCAGTTTGGAAACACTCTTGTTGTCCATTCCGCGAATGGACATATGGGAGCTTTTTAAGGCCAATGGGGAAAAAGCAAATATCCCAGGATATAAACTGGAAGGAAGCTACTCGAGAAACCACTTTGTGACGTGTGTACCCAGCTCACAGAGATAAATCTTTCTTTTCATTCAGGAGTTTGGAAACACTGTTTTTGTAGAATTTGTGAAGAAATAACTGGGAGTGCATTGAGGCCTATGGTGAAAAAGGATACATTTTTAGATAGAAACAAGAAAGAAATCTAAGAAACTGCTTTGTGATGTGTCCATTCATCTCACAGACTTAGAACTTTCTTTGGATTCAGAAGTTTGGGAAAACTGTTTTTGTCCATCCTGCAAATGGACACTGGGGAGCTCATTAGGCCAGCGGTGAAAAAGTGAATTTCTCAGGATAAAAACTAGAAGGAGGCTATCTGAAACTGCTTTGTGATGTGTGCATTTATCTCACAGAGTTAAACCTTTCTTTTCATTCAGAATTTTGGAACCACTCTTTTTGTAGAATCTGTGAAGTGTTATTTGGAGTGTAAGGATGTTTACAGTGAGAAAGGACACCTACTCAGATAAAAACAAGAAAGAAACTTTCTGAGAAACTGCCTTGTGATGTGTGCATTCATCTAACACAGTTAAATCTTTATTTGGATTCAGCATTTTGGAAACACTGCTTTTGTCCATTCTGTGAATGGACATTTGGGAGCTCATTGAGGCCAATGGCAGAAAAGCAAATATCACAGGATAAAAACTAGAAAGAAGTTATCTGAGAAAGGGCTTTCTGATGTGTACATTCACCTCACAGAATTAAACCGTTCTTTCCATTCAGCAGTTCAGAAACACTGTTTTTGTGAAATCTTTGAAGGAATATTTGGGAGTGCCCTGAGGCCTATGGTGAAAAAGGAAACATCTTCAGATAAAAACTAGAAAGAAGCTTTCTGAGAAACTGGTTTGTGATGTGTGCATTCATCTCACAGAGTTAAACATTTATTTGGATTCAGCAGTTTGGAAAAACTGTTTTTGTCCATTTTGTGAATGGACATTTGTAGCTCATCGAGGCCAATGGTGAAAAAGCAAACATCCAAGGATAAAAACTAGAAGGAAGCAATCTGAGAAAGTGCTTTGTGATGTGTGCACTCATCTCAAATAAGTAAAAATTTCTTTTAATTCAGCAGTTTGGAAACACTGTCTTCGTAGAGACTGTCAAGGTATATTTGGGAGTGCATTGAGGCCTATTGTGAAAAAGGAATGATCTTCAGTTAAAAACTAGAAAGAATCATTCTGAGAAACTACTTTATTATGTGTGCATTCATTACACAGTGTTAAACCTTTCTTTGGATTCTACAGTTTGAAAACACTGTTTTCCTGCATTTTGCAAATGGCCATTTGGGAGCTCATTGTGGCCAAAAGGAAAAAGTGAATATCCCAGGATAAAAACTAGAAGGAAGCTCTCTGAGAAAGAGCTTTGTGATGTGTGCATTCATCTCACGGAATTAAAGTTTTTTTTCATTCAGCAGTTTGGAAATACTGTTTTCGTATAATCTGTGAAGGGATATTTGGGAGCTCATTGAAGCCTACAGTGAAAAAGGAAACATCTTCCTATAAAAACAAAAAAGAAGCTTTCCCAGAAAGTACTTTGTGATGTGTGCATTCGTCTCACAGAGATAACTCTTTCTTTTTGTTCAGCAGTTTGTAAAAACTCCTTTTGTCCATTCTGCAAATGGACATTTTGGAGCTCATTGAGGCCAATGGCGAGAAAGCAAATATCCCAGCATAAAAACTAGGAAGAAGCTATCTGACAAATATAGTTGTGATAATTCCATTCATCTCACAGAGTTAAACCTTTCTTTTCATTCCGTAGTTTGGAAATAATATTTTGGAGCACATTGAGGCCTATTGTGAAAAGTGAATGATCTTCAGATAAAAAATAGAAAGAAGCTTTCTGAGAAACTGCTTTGTGATGCATGCATTAATGTCACAGAGGTATACCTTTCTTTTTACAGAACAGTGTGGAAACACTGTTTTTGTAGAATCTGCAAAGGGATATTAGGGAGCACATTTAGGTCTATAGTGAAAAAGGAAATATTTTCAGATAAAAACTAGAGAACATTTCTGAGAAACTGCTTTCTGATGTGTGCATTCGTCTCACAGAGTTAAACCTTTCTTTGGATTCAGGAATTTTGAAACACTGTTTTTGACCTTTTTGCAAATAGACAGTTTGGAGCTCATTGAGGATAATGGTGAAAAATGGAATATAACATGATAAAAACTAGAAACAAACTGTCTAAGAAATCAGTTTGTGATGGGTGCATTCATCTCACAGAGTTAAACCTTTGTTTTCTCTCAGCAGTTTGGAAACCCTATTTTTGTAGAATATGCCAGGGGATATTTAGGAGCACTTTGAGAGCTACAGTGAAAAAGGAAACATCTTCAGATAAAAACTAGAAAGAAGCTCCTCAGAAACTGCATTGTGATGTGTGCATTCATCTCATAGAATTAAATCTTTCTTTTGATTCAGCACTTTGGAAATACTGTTTTTTAGAATCTGCAAAGGGATATTTTTTTATCACATTGAGGCCTATGGAGAAAAAGGAAATATCTTCAGATAAAAACTACAAAGAAGCCTTCTGAGAAACTGCTTTGTGACGTGTGCATTCATCTCAAAGAGTTAAACATTTCTTTTTATTCAGTGGTTTGGAGACACTGTTTTTGTCCATTCTGCAAAAGGACATTTGGGAGACCATGGAGGCCAAAGATGAAAAAGCAATTATCCCAGGATAAAAACAATAAGGAAGCTATCTGAGAAATCGCTTTGTGATGTGCACATTCATCAAGAAGAATTAAACTTTTCTTTTCATTCAGCAGTTTGGAAACACAGTTTTTGTCCATTCTGTGAATGGACATTTGGGATCTCATTGAGGACAATGGCAAAAAAGCGAATATCCCAGTTTAAAAACTAGACGGTAACTCTCTGAGAAACCACTTTGTGATGTGCACATTCATCACGAAAAATTAAACACTTCTTTTCATTCAGCAGTTTGGAAACACGCTTTTTGTCCATTCTATAAATGGACATTTGGGATCTCATTGAGGACGATGGCAAAAAAGCGAATATCCCCAGATAAAAACTAGAAGGAAGCTCTCTGAGAAACCGCTTTGTGATGTGTGCATACATCTCATGGAGTTGCAACTTCCATTTCATTCAGCAGTTTGTAAACACTGTTTTTGTAGAATCTGTGAAGTGATATTTAGGAGCACTTTGGAGGCTATGTTAAAAAAGGAAACATCTTCAAATAAAACCTAGAAAGAAGCAATCTGAGGAACGGCTTTATGATGTGTGCATTCATCTCACAGAGTTAAACTTTTCTTGGGATTTAGCAGTTCAGAAGCACTCTTTTTGTCCATTTTGCAAATGGACTTTTGGGGACTCATTGAGATCACTGGTGAAAAAGCAAATATCCCATAATAAAAACTAGAAGGAAACTATCTGAGAAACTTCTCTGTGATGTGTGCATTCAAATGGTACAGGTAAACCTTTCTTTTCATTCAGCAGTATGGAAACAGTTTTTGTAGAATCTGTGAAGGAATATTTGGGAGTGCCATGAGGCCTATGGTGAAAAAGGAAACATCTTTAGATAAACACTAGAAAGAAGCTTTCTGAGAAAGTGCTTTGTGATGTCTGCATTCATCTCATAGAGCTAAACTTTTACATGGATTCAGAAGTCTGGAAACACTTTTTTCATCCATTCTGTGAATGGACATTTGGGAGATCATTGAGGCCAATGGCAAAAAGCGAATATCCCAGAATAAAAACTAGAAGGATGCTATCTGATGAACATCTTTGTGATGTGTGCATTCATCTCAAGAGGTAAACTTTTCATTCAGCAGTTTGGAAATGCTATTTTTGTAGAACATGCAAAGGGATATTTGGGAGTGCCTGGACCATATGGTGAAAAAGGAAATATCTTCAGATAAAAACTAGAAGGAAGCTCTCTGAGAAACTGCTTTGTGACATGTGCATTCACATCACAGTGTTAAAAATTCCTTTTTATTCAGCACTTTGGAAACACTATTGTTGTCCATTCTGTGTAGGACACTGGTAGATCATTGAGGCCAGTGGAAAAAAAGTGAATATCCCAAGATAAAAACTAGAAATAAGTGATCTGAGAAACTGCTTTGTGCTGTGTGCATTCATCTCATAGATTTAAGCCTTTCTTTTCACTCAGCAGTTTAGAAACAATATTTTTGAAGTATTCTTGAAGGGATATTTGGGAGTGCTTTGAGGCCTACGGTGAAAAAGGAAACCTCTTCAGATAAAAACTAGAAGGAAACTCTCTCAGAAATGGCTTTGTGATGTATGAATTCATCTAGAAGTGTTAAATGCTTCTTCTCATTCAGCAGTTTGGAAGCACCATTTTTGTAGCATCTGCAAAGGGATATTTAGGAGCACATTGAGGCCTATGGCGAAAAAGGAAACATCTTCAGCTAAAAATTACAAAGAAGCTTCCTTGAGAAACTGCTTTGAGATGTGTGCATTCATCTCAAAGATTTAAACCTTTCTTTAGATTCAGCAGTTTGGAAACACTGTTTTTGTCCATTCTGAGAATCAACATTTGGGAGCTGATTGAAGCCAATGACAAAAAAGTGAATATCCCTAGATAAAAACCAGAAGGAAGCTATCTGAGAAACTGCTTTGTGATGTGCACATTAATCTCACAGAGTTAAACCTTTGTTTTCATTCAGCAGTTTGGAAAAACTGTTTTTGTATAATATGTGAAGGGTTATTTGGGAACTCATTGAGGCCTATAGTGAAAAAGGAAACTTCTTCAGATAAAAACTAGAAAGAAGCTTTCTGAGAAACTGCTTTGTGATGTGTGCATTCATCTCACAGAGTTAAACCATTCTTTGGAGTCAACAGTTTGGAAACATTGATTTTGTCCATTCTGCTAACGAACATTTAGGAACTCATTGAGGCCAAATGTGAAAAAGTGATTATCCCAGTATAAAAACTAGAAGGAAGCTCTCTGAGAAACTGCTTTGCAATGTGTATATTCATAAGGCAGAGTAAAGCCAATTTTTGGATTAAGCAGTTTGGAAAAACTCCTTTTCTAGAATCTTTGAAGGGATATTTGAGAGCGCTTTGAGGCCTATGGTGAAAAAGGAAACATATTCCAATAAAAACTAGAAAGAAGCTTTCTGGGAAACAGCTTTGTGATGCATGCTTTCGTCTTACAGTTTTAAAACTTTCTTTGGATTGAGAAGTTTGGAAACACTGTTTTTGTCTGTACTGCAAGTGGACATTTTTTAGCTCATTGAGGCCATTGGCAAAAAAACGAATATCCCAAGGTAAAAACTAGAAGGAAGCTCTCTGAGAGACTGCTTTGTGATATGTACATTTATCTAGCATATTAAAAACTCTATTTTCATTAATCAGTTTGGAAATACTGTTTTTGTAGAGTCCACAAAGGGATATTTGGGAGCACATAGAGGTCTATGGTGAAAAATTAAATATCTTCAGATAAAAACTAGAAAGAGCCTTTCTGAGAAACTTTTTTGTGATATGTGCATTCATATCAGAGTTAAAACTTTATTTGGGTTCAGCAGTTTGGAAACACTCTTTTTGTCTACTCTGTGAATGGACATTTGGAGCTCATTGAGGCCAATTGCCAAAATGTGAATATCCTAGGATAAAAACTAGAAGGAAACCCTCTCAGAAATGGTTTCATGATGTGTACATTCATCTCGCAGAGTTAAAACATTGTTTTCATTCAGCAGTTTGGAAACATTCTTTTTGTAGAATCTGCAAATGAATATTTGGGAGTGCATTGTGGCCTAGGATTAAAAAGGAAACTTCTTCAGATAAAAACTACAAAGAAGCATTCTGCAAAACTACTTTGTGATGTGTATATTCATATCACAGAGTTAAACCTTTCTTTTATTCAGCAGGTTGGCAACACTGTTTTTGTCCATTCTGCCAATGGAAATTTGGGAACTCATTAAGGCCAATGGCAAAAAAGCAAATATCCCAGGATAAAAACTAGAAAGAAACTATCTGAGAAACCATTCATAATGTGTGCATTCGTCTCACAGTGTTAAACATTTCTTTTCATTCAGCAATTCAGAAACACTGTTTTCATAGAATCTGAGAACGGATTTTTTGTATTGCATTGAGGCCTACAGTGAAAAATTAAATGTCTTCATAAAAAAAATTAGAAAGAAGATTTCTGAGAAACTGCTTTATTATATGTGCATTCATCTCATAGAGTTAAACGTTTCTTTGGATTCAGCAGTTTGGAAACACTATAGTTGTTCATCCACAGAATGGACTTTTGGGAGCTCATTGAGGCCAATGGTGAGGAAGTGAATATCCCAGGATAAAAACTAGAAGGAAGCTATCTGAGAAACTGCTATATGATTTGTGCATTCATCTCACAGAGTTAAAACTTACTTTTCATTCATCAGTTTGGAAACAAACTTTTTGTAGAATCTGTGAAAAGATGTTTGGGAGAATATTGAGGCCTATGGTGAAAAAGGAAACATCTTTAGATAAAAATTAGAAAGAAGGTTTTTGAGAAACTGCTTTGTGATGTGTGCATTCAGCTCACAGAGTTAAAAATTTCTTTGGATTCAGCAGTTTTGAAACACTGATTTTGTCCTTTCTGTGAATAGACATTTGGGAGCTCATTGAGGCCAATGGCAAAAACGCAAATATCTCAGGATAAAAACTAGAAGGAAACTATCTGAGGAACTGCCATCTGATGTGTGCCTTCATTTCACAGACTTAAGCCTTTCTTTTCATTCAGCAGTTTGGAAACACTGTTTTTGTAGAATTTGCAAAGGGATATTTGGGAGCACTTTGAGACCTATGGTGAAAAAGGAAACATCTTGAGAAAAAAACTAGAAAGAAGATTTCTGAGAAACTGCATTGTGATGTGTGCATTCTTCTCAGAGTTAAACCTTTCTTATGAAAAGAAGAATGCTCCTTCAGCATTTTGGACACACTGTTTTTGTCCACTCTGTGAATGGACATTTGGGAACTCATTGAGGCCAATGGTGAAAAAGGAAACATCCCAGGATACAAAATAGAAGGAAGCTATCTGAGAAACCACTTTGTGATGTGTCCATTCATCTCACAGAGTAAAACCTTCCTTTTCATTCAGCAGTTTGTAAATACTTTTTTTGTCCATTCTGCGAAAGGACATTTGGGAGCTCATTGAGACCAATGGTGAGAAAGTGAATATCACAGGATAAAAAGTAGAAGGAAGATATCTGAGAAACTGATTTATGATGTGTGCATTCATTTCTCAAAACTAGACTTCTCATTCAGCAGTATGGAACCAGTGTTTTTGTAGAAACTGCTATATGGTAGCACATTAAGGCCTATGATGAAAAATGAAATATCTTCAGATAAAAACTAGAAAGAACCTTTCTGACAAACTGCTACTTGATGTGTGCATTCATCTCACAGAGTTAAACCATTCTTTGGATTCAGTAGTTTGGAAACACTCTTTTTGTACATTGTGTGAATGGACATTTGGGAGCTCATTGAGGCCAATGGCAAAAAAAAAAAAATCCCAGGATAAAAACTAGAAGGAAGCCCTATGAGAAATCACTTTGTGATGTTTGCATTCATGTCACTGAGTTAAACCTGTCTTTTCCTTCAGCAGATTGGAAACACTGTTTTTGTAGAATCTGCAAAGGTTTATTTGGGAGTGCATTGAAGCCTATGGTGAAAAAGGAAATATCTTCATATAAAAAATTGAAAGAATGTTTCTGAGAGATTGCTTTGTGATGTGTGAATTTATCTCACATTGTTAAATCTTTCTTTAGATTCGGCAGTTTGGAAACACAGTTTTTGTCCATTCTGTTAATGGACATTTGTGTGGTCATTGAGGACAATGGCAAAAAAGTGAATATCCTAGGATAAAAACAAAAAGGAAGCCCTCTGAGGAACCACTTTATTATGTGTTCATTCATCTCACAGAGATAAAACTTTCTTTTCATTCATCAGTTTGGAAACAATGTTTTTGTAGAATCTGCGAAGAGATATTTGGCGGCACATTGAGGCCAAAAGTGAAAAAAGGAACGTCTTCAGATAAAAACTAGAAAAATGCTTTCTGAGAAACTGCTTTGTGATGTGTGCATTAATCTCACAGAATTAAACATTTCTATGGATTCACCAGTTTAGAAACACAGTTTTTGTCTATTCTGCGAATGTACATTTCGGATCTCATTGACGCCAATGGTGAAAAAGTGAATATCTCTGGATAAAAACTAGAAGGAAGCTATCTAAGTTACTGCCCTGTGAGGGGTGCATTCATCGTGCAGATTTAAACTTCTTTTTCATACAGTAGATTGGAAACAGTGTTTTTGTTGAATCTGCAAAGGGATATTGGGAGCATATTGAGGTCTATGGTGAAAAAGCAATTATCTTCAGATAAAAACTAGAAAGATGCTTTCTGAGAAATGGCTTTGTGTTGTGTGTGCATTCATCTCACAGAGTTAAAATTTCTATGGATTCAGCAGTTTGTAAACACTTTTTTTCTCCATTCTGTGAAGAGACTTTTGGGAGCTCATTGAGGCCAATGCAAAAAATCGAATATCCCACGATAAAAACTAAAAGTAAGCTATGTGAGAAACCACTTTGTGATGTGTGCATTCATCTCACAGAGATAAAATTTTCTTTTATTCAGCATTTTGGAAACAATGTTTTTGTAGAACTTGCAAAGGGACATTTGAGAATGCATTTAGGCCTATGGTGAAAAAGGAAACATCTTCAGATACAAAGTAGAAAGAAGCTTTCTGAGAAACTGATTGGTGACGTCTGCATTCATCTCATGAACTTAATTCTTTCTTTTGATTCACAATTTTGGAATCACCTTTTGTCCATTCTGCCAGTGGAGACTTGGGAGCTTTCTGGGACCAGTGGCAAAAAAGCAAATATCCCAGGATAAGAACTAGAAGGGAGCCATCTGAGAAAGCACTCTCTGATGTGTACATTCGTCTTACAGAGTTAAAACTCTTTTCCTTCAACAGTTTGGAACACTGTTTTTGTAGAATCTGCAAAGGGATATTTGGGAGTGCATTGAAGCCTATGGTGAAAAAGGAAATATCTTCATGGAAAAAGTGGAAAGAATCTCTCTGAGAAACTGCTTTGTGATGTGTGCATTCATCTCTCATAGTTATAACTTTCTTTGGATTCAGCAGTTTGGAAACACTGCTTTTGTCCATTCTGCGAGTGGACATTTCAGAGCTCATTGAGGTCAATTTTGAAAAAGAAAATATCCCGGGATAAAAACTAAAAGGAAGCTCTCTGGCTAACCACTTAGTGATGTGTGCATACATCTCACAGAGATAAAACTTTCCTTTCATTCAGCAGTTTGGACACAATTATTTGTAGAATCCGCAAAGGAATATTTTGGAGCCCATTGAGACCTACGGTGAAAATGGAAATATCTTCACATAAAAAATAGAAAGAAGCTTTCTGAGAAACTGCTTTGTGATGTGTGAATTCATCTCACAGAAATGAACTTTTCTTTGGATTCACCAGTTTGGAAATGCACTTTTTGTCCATTCTGTGAATGGACATTTGGGAGCTCATTGAGGCCAATGACAAAAAAGAAAGTATCCCAGGATAAGAATTAGAGGGGAACACTCTGAGAAACGGCTCTCTGATGTATGCATTCATCTTGCAGAGTTAAATCTCTCTTTTCCTTCAGCAGTTTGAAAACACTGTTTTTGCAGAATCTGCAAAGGGATATTTCAGAGAGCATTGAAGCCTATGATGAAAAAAATATCTCCATATAAAAACTGAACAGAACCTTTCTTAGAAACTTCTTTGTGATGTGTGCATTCATCTCACATAATTACACCTTTCTTTGGATTCAGCAGTTTGGAAACACTATTTTGTCCGTTATGCAAGTGGACATTTGGGAGCTCATTCAGGCCAATGTGGAAAAAGCAAATATCCCCAAACTGCTTCATGATGTGTGCATTCATCTCACATAATTAATCCTTTCTTTGGATTCAGCAATTTGGAAACACTATTTTTGTCCATTTTATGAGTGGACATTTGAGAGCTCATTGTGGCCAATGTCAAAAAAGAGAATATCCCAGGATGAAAACAGGAAGGAACATCTCTGAGAAACCCCTTTGTGATGTGTGCATTCATCTAGAAGAAATAAAACTTTCTTTTCATTCAGCAGATTGGAAACCTTGTTTTTCTAGAATGTGCAAAGGGAGATTGGGAACACATTGAGGCCTATGGTGAAAAAGGAAGTATCATCAAATAAAAACTAGAAAGATGCTTTCTGAGAAACTGCTTTGTGATATGTGCATTCATCTCACAGAGTTAAACTTTTCTTTTGATTCAGCAGTGTGGAAACACTCTTTTTGTCCATTTTCCAAATAGACATTTGGGAGCTCATTGAAACCAATGGTGAAAAATCGAATATCTCATGATTAAAACTAGAAGGAAGCTATCTCAGAAACCACTTCCTGATGTGTGCATTCATCTCGCAGAGACAAACCTTTCTTTTCATCCAGCAGTTTGGAAACAATATTTTTGTAGAAACTGTGAAGAGATATTTGGGAAGGCATTGAGACCTACAGTGAAAAAGGAAAAATCTTCATATAAAAACTAGAAAGAATCTTTCTGAGAAACTGCTTTGTGATGTGTGAATTAATCTCACAGAGTTAAAGCTTTCCTTGGATTCAGCAGTTTGTAAAAACTGTTTTGTTCTCTTCTGTGAATGGACATTTTGGAGGTCATTGAGGCCTATGGCAAAAAAGAGAATATCCCAGGATAAAAACAAGAAGCAAGCTCTCTAAGAAACTGTTTTGTGATGTGTGCATTCATCTCACAGAGATAAAACTTTCTTTTCATTCAGCAGTGAGGAAACACTGTTTTTGTAGGATCTCTGAAAGGATATTTGGGAGTGCACTGAGGCCTATGGTGAAAAAGGAAACATCTTCAGATAAAAACAAGAAAGAAGATTTCTGAGAAACTGCTTTGTGTAGTCTGCATTCATCAACACATTTAAACCTGTCTTTGGATTCACTGGTTTGGAAACTCACTTTTTGTCCATTCTGTGGATGGACTTTGGGAGCCCAATGGGGCCAATGGCAAAAAAGCAAATATCCCAGGATAAGAAGTAGAAGGAGTCCTCTGAGAAACATCTCTCTGATGTGTACATTCATCTTGCAGAGTTAAACCCCTCTTTTCCTTCACCAGTTTGGAACACTGTTTTTGTAGAATCTGCAAAGGGATATTTAAGAGCCCTTTGAAGCCTATGGAGAAAAAGAAATACCTTCATATAAAAACTAGAAAGAAGCATTTATGTGTGCTTTCATCACATAGTTATACATTTCTTTCTCAGAATAGGATGATATGTACATTTCTCTCACATAGTTACACATTTCTTTGGATTTAGAAGTTTGGAAACACTGTTTTTGTCCATTCTGTGAGTGGACATTTGGGAGCTCTTTGAGGCTAGTGTCAAAGAAACGAATATCCCAAGATAAAAACTAGAAGGAAGCTCTCTGAGAAACTGCTTTGTGAAGTGTGCATACATCTCGCAAATTTAAAGCTTTCTTTTCATTCAGCAGTTTGGAAACACTGTTTTTGTTCATTCTGTGAATGGACGTTTGGGAGGTCTTTGAGGCTAATGGTAAAAGAGAGAATATCCCAGGATAAAAACTAGAGGGAAGCTATTTGAGAAACCACTTTGTGATGTATGCATTGATCTCACAGAGTTAAACCTTTCTTTTCATTCAGCAATTTGGAAACACTGTCTTTGTAGAATCTGTGAAGGGATACTTGGGAGCACATTGTGGCCTATGGTGAAAAAGGAAACCTCTTTAGATAAAAACTAGAAAGAAGCTGTCAGAACCTGCTTTGAGATGTGTGCATTCATCTCACAGAGTTAAACTTTTCTTTGGATTCAGTGGTTTGGAAACACTGCTTTCGTCCATTCTGTGAATGGACATTTGGGAGCTAATTTAGGCCAATGGATTGAAAGCTAATTTCCCAGGATAAAACTAGAAGGAAGATATCTGAGAAACAGCTTTGTGATGTGTGCATTCATCTCACAGAGTTAAACTTTCCTTTTCATTCACCAATTTGGGAACACTATTTTGGTAGAATCTGTGAAGGGGTTTTTGGGAGCAAATTGAGGCCTAAATTGCAAAAAGAATTGTCTTCAGGTAAAAACTAGAAAGAAGCTTACTGAGTAACACTTTATGATGCATGCATTCATTTCACAGAGTTCAACCTTTATTTTATGTCAGAAGTTTGGAAACACTGTGTTTATAGAATCTGTGAAGAGATATTTGGCAACACATTGAGGCTTATGGTGACAAAGGAAACATCTTCAGATAATAACTAGAAAGAAGCTTTCTGAGAAAGTGCTTTGGACTGCGTGCATGCATCTCACAGATTTAAACCTTTCTTTGGATTCAGCAGTTTGGAAACACTGTTTTTGTCCATTTTGTGAAAGACCTTAACCTTTCTTTTCATCAAGCACTTTAAAAACACTGTTTTTGCAGAATCTGTGAAGGAATATTTGGGAGGGCATTGAGGCCTATGGTGAAAAAGGGAAATTCTTCAGTTAAAAACTAGAAAGCACCTTTCTGGGAAGCTGCTGTGTGATGTGTGCATTCATCTCACAGAGTTCAACCTTTCTTTGGATTCAGCAGTTTGGAAATACTCTTTGTGTCCTTCTGCAAATGGACATTTGGGAGCTCATTGAGGCCAAAGGCAAAAAAGGAAATATCCCAGGTTAAGAAGTAGAGGGAAGCTCTCTGAGAAATTGCTTTGTGGTGTGTGCATTCCTCTCACAAAGTTAAAACTTTCTGTTTATTCAGCAATTTGGAAAGACTTTTTTTTAGAATCTGCAAAGGGATATTTAGGGTCATATTGGGGCCTATGTTGAAAAAGGAAATATCTTCATGTAAAAACCGTAAAGAAGGTTTCTGAGAAAGTGCTTTCTGATGTGTGCATTCATTTCACGGATTTAACCATTTCTTTGGATTCGGCAATTTGGAAACACTGTTTTTTTCCATTCTGCAAATGGACATTTGGGACCTCATTGAGGCCAATGGAGAGAAAGGGACTATCGCATGAAAAAAAACTAGATGGAAGCTATTTGAGAAAGAGCTTTGTAATGTATGCATTCATGTCATGCAGATAAAACATTTTTTTCCCTCAGCAGTTTGGAAGCAATGTTTTTGTAGAATCTGTGGAAGGATATTGGGGAGTGCATTGAGGCCTTCTGTGAATATGGAAATAACTTCAGAAAAAAACTAGAAGAAGCTTTCTGAGAAACTGCTTTATTATGTGTGCATTCATCTCACAGGGTTAAACATTTCTTTGGATTCAGCACTTTTGAAACATTGTTTTTTTCATTCTGTGAATGGACACTTGGGAGCTCATTGAGGCTAATGTCAAAAAAGTGAATATCAAAAGATAAAAACTAGAAGGAAGGTGTCTGAGAAACTAGTTTGTGATATCTGCATTTCCCACCCAGAGTTAAACCTTACTTTGGATTCAACAGTTTGGAAACACTGTTTTTGTAAAATCTGTGAATGGATATTTGGAAGTGCATTGAGGTGTACTGTGAAAAAGGAAATATCTTCAAATAAAAACTGGAAAGGACCTTTATGAGAAACTGCTTTTTGATAAGTGCATTCATCTCACCGAGTTAAACCTTTCTTTGGACTCAGCAGTTTGGAAACTGTTTCTGGTCATTCTGTGAATGAACATTTGGGAGCTCATTGAGAATAGTGGTGAAAAATCAAATATCCCAGGATAAAAACTAGAAAGAAGTGATCTGAGGAACGACTTTGTTATGTGTGCATTTATCTAGCTGAGTTAAAACTTTCTTTTCATTCAGCAGTTTTGAAACTCTTTTTTTGTAGAATTTGTGTTGGGATATTAGGGAGCTGATTGATGACTATGTTAAAAACAAAACATCTTCATATAAAAACTGGAAAGAACTTACTGAGAAACTACTTTTTGATGTGTGAAATCATCTCAAAGAGTTAAACTATTGTTTGGAAGTAGCAGTTTGGAAACACAGTTTTCCTCCATTCTGTGAATGGACAATTGTGGGCTCTTTGATGTCAATTGCGAAAATGCAAATTTCCCAGGATAAAAATTAGAAGGAAGCTATCTGAGAAACTGCTTTGTGATGAGTGCATTCATCTCACAGATTTAAACCGTTTTTTTTTCATTCAACAGCTTAGAAACACGTTTTTGTAGAATGTGTGATGGGTTATTATGGAGAGTATTGAGGCTTAAGGCAATAAAGGAAACATCTTCAGATACAAACTAGAAAGAAGCTTTCTGAGAAACTGCTTTATGATATGTGTATTCATCTCACAGAATTAAACCTTTCTCTAGATTCAGCAGTTTGGAAACATTCTTTTTGTCCATTCTCTGAATAAACATTTGGGAACTCATTGAGGCCGATTGTGAAAATGCAAATATCCCAGGATAAAAACTAGAAGGAAGCTATCTGAGAAACCGCTTGGTGATGTGTGCATTCATCATCCATAGTTAAACATTTATTTTCATTCAGAAGTTTTGAAACACTGTTTTTGTAGAATCTGTGAAGAGATATTTGGGACCACTTTGAGGCCTTTGGTGAAAAAGGTAACATCATCAGATAAAAACTGGAAAGAAGTTTTCTGAGAAACTACTTTGTGATGTATGCATTTTTCTCAGACATTTAAACTTTTCTTTTAATTCACCAGTTTGGAAATACTGTTTTTGTCCATTCTGTGTATGTACCTTTGGGAGCTACTTGAGTCCAATGGTGAAAAACTGAATATCCCAGGATAAAAACTAGAAGGAAGCTCTCTGAGAAACTGCTTTCTGATGTGTGCATTCATCTCACAGAGTTAAACATTTCCTTTGATTCAGAGGTTTGGAAACACTATTTTTGTCGAATCTGCAAAGGGATATTTGGGAGCACATGGAGGCCTATGGTGAAATAGAAAACATCTTCAGATAAAAACTAGAAAAAGTTTTCTGAGAAACTGCTTTGTGATGTGTGCATTCATATGACAAAGTTAAAACTTTCTTTTAATTCACCTGTTTGGAAACACTGTTTTTTTTTCATTCTACAAATGTACATTTGGGAGCTCATTGATTCCAATGGTGAAAAAGTGAATATGCAATGATAAAAACTAGAAGGAAGCTATTTGAGACACCATTTCTGATGTGTTTATTCATCTCACAAGGTTAAACCATGCTTTTCATTCAGCAGTTTGGAAACACCGTTTTTATAGAATATGTGATAGAATATTTAGGAGTGCATTGATGCATAAGGTGAAAAAGAAAACCTCTTCAGATAAAAACTAGAAAGAAGCTCTCTGAGAAACTGCTTTGTGATATATGCATTCATCTCACAGAGTTAAAACTTACTTTTAATTCAACAGTTTGAAACACTGATTTTGTCCATTCTGTGAATGGATATTTCAGAGCTCATTGAGGCCAATGTCAAAAAAAGGGAATACACCAGAATGAAAACAAGAAGGAAGCTATGGGAGAAACTGCTTTGTGATGTGTGTATTCATCTTGCAGAGATAAAACATTGTTTCCACTCAGCAGTCTGAAAACTGTTTTTGTAGATTCTGTGAAGGGATATTTGGGAGCTCATTGAGACTAAGGGGGAAATAGCAAATATCTCAGGTCAAAAACCAGAAAGAGTTATTTGAGAAACCCCTTTGTAATGTGTGCATTCATCTCACAGAGTTAAACATTTCCTTTGATTCAGAGGTTTGGACACACTGTTTTTGATGAATCTGTGAAGGGATATTTGGGAGTGCATTTTGGCTCATGGTAAAATAGAAAATATCTTCAGATACAAACTAGAAGGAAGGTTTGTGAGAAACTGCTTTGTGATGTGTGCATTCACCTCAGTGTTAAAATATTCTTTTGATTTAGCAGTTTGGAAACACTGTTTTTATCCATTCCGTGAAAGGACATTTGGGAGCTCATTGAGGCCAAAGGCAAAAAAGCGAATATCCCAAGATAAAAAGGAGATGGAAGCAATCTGAGAAAGCACTTTGTGATAGTTGCGTTCATGTCACAGAGTTAAATCATTCTTTAATTTAGCTGTTTGGAGTCACGGTTTTTGTAGGATCTGTGAAGGGATATTTGGAAGCTCATTGAGGGCAAAGGCAAAAAAGCAGATATCCCAGGATAACAACTAGTAGGAAGATATCTGAGAAACCACTTCATGACGTATGCATTCATCTTACAGAGTTAAACCATTCTTTTCATTCAGCAGTTTGGAGAAACTGTTCTCATAGAAACAGAAGGGATATTTGGGATCACATTGAGGCCTATGGTGCAAAAGGAAATATCTTCAGATAAAAACTTTCTGAGAAACTGCTTTGTGAGGTATGCATTCATCTCACAGAGATAAACCTTTCCTTTCATTCAGAGTTTCAGAAACACTGTTTTGTAGAATCTTTGAAGAGATATTTGGGAGTGCATTGAGGCCAATAATTAAAAAGGAAATACTTTCACTTGAAAACTAGATGGAATCTTTCTGAGAAACTGCTTTTTGATGTGTGCATTCATCTCATAGAGGTAAACCTTCCTTTTGATTCAACAGATTGGAAACATGGTTTTTGTCCATTCAGTGAATGGACACTTCAGAGCTGAATGAGGCCAATGGTGAAAAAGTGAATATCCCAGGATAAAAACAAGAAGGAAACTACCTTAGATAATGCTTTGTCATGTGCTCATTCATCTCACAGATTTAAAGGTTTCATTTCATTCAGCATTTTGGAAATACTGCTTCTGCAAAGAGATATTTGAGAGTGCATTGAGGCCTATGGTGAAAAAGAAAATATCTTCAGATAAATCTAGAAACAAGCTTTCTGAGAAACTTCTTTCTGATGTGTGCACTCATCTCACAGTGTTAAACTTTTGTTTTGATTCAGCAGTTTGGAAACACTGCTTTTGTCCATTCTGTGAATGGACATTTGGGGGCTCATTTAAGCCAATGGCATAAAGGTGAATATCCCAGAATAAAAAATAGAAGAAAGCTATCTGAGAAAATACTTTGTGATGTGTGTATTTGTCACATGGAGTTAAACCTTTCTCCAAATTCTGCAGTTTACAAATGCTGTTTTTCTAGAATCTGAGAAGGTATATTTTGGAGCACAATGAGGCATACTTTGAAAAACAAAAATATCTTCAGAGATCAAATGGAAAGCAGCTTTCTGAGAAAATCTATGAAATGTGTGCATTGATCTCACAGAGTTCAACCTTTCTTTTGATTCAGCAGTTTGGAAATACTGTTTTCATCCATTCTGCAAATGGATATTTTGGAGCTCATTGAGGCCAATGGTGAAAAAGTAATATCCCAAGATAAAAACTAGAAGGAAGCTATCTGAGAAACTGCTTTGTGATGTGTGCATTCATCTTATAAAATGAAAACTTTCTTTTAATTCAGCTGCTTGGAAAAACTGTTTTTGTAGAATCTGCAAAGCGATATTAGTGTGTGCATTAAGGCCTATGGTGAAAAAGAAAATATTCAGATAAAAACTAGAAAGAAGCTTTCTGAGAATCTGCTTTATGATGTGTGCATTCATCTCATGGAGCTAAACCTTTCTTTGAATTCGGCAGTTTGGAAACACTGTTTTTGTACTGTTTGTGAAGAGATATTTGGGAGTGCACTGAGGCCTAGGGTGAAAAAGAAAATGTCTTCAGATAACAACTACAAATAAGGTTTTTGAGAATCTGCTTTGTGATGTGTGCATTCATCTCACAGAGTTAAACCTTTGTTTTGAATCAGCAGTTTGGAAACACTGTTTTTGTCCATTCTGCGAATGGACATTTGGGAGCTCATTTAAGCCAATGGCATAAGAGTGCATATCCCAGGACAAAAACTTGAAGAAAGCTATCTGAGAAAATGCTTTGTGATGTGTGCATTCATCTCATGGATTTAAACCTTTCTTAGAATTCTGCAGTTTGGAAACACTGTTTTTGTGGAATCTGCAAAGGTATATTTGGTAGTGCAATGAGGCCTACTTTGAAAAACAAAATATCTTCAGATATCAGCTAGAAAGAAGTTTTATGAGAAAATCTATGAAATGTATGCATTGATCTCACAGAGTTCAACCTTTATTTTGATTCAGCAGTTTGGAAACACTATTTTGCCCATTCTGTGAATGGATATTTTGGAGTTCTTTGAGGCCAATGGTGAAAAAGGGAATACCCCAGGATAAAAACTAGAAGGATGCTATCTCAGAAACTGCTTTGCGCTGTGTGCACTCATCTCACAGAGTGAAAAATTTATTTTCATTCAGCTGTTTGGAAAAACTGTTTTTGTAGAATCTGCAAAGGGATATTACAGAGCACATTGAGGCCTATGGTGAAAAAGAAAATATTCAGATGAAAACTAGAAAGAAGATTTCTGAGAAACTGCTTGTGATGTGTGCATTTTTCTCACAGAAATAAACATTTCTTTGAATTCTGCAGCTTGCAAAAAATGTTTTTGTAGAATCTGCAAAGGGATATTTGGGAGCACATTGAGGCTTATGTTGAAAAACAAAATATCCTTAGATAAAAACTAGAAAGAAACTCTCTGAGAAACTGTTTTGTGCTGTGTACATTAATCTCCCAGAGTTAAACCATTCTTTTTATTCAGCACTTTGGAACCACTGTTTTTGACCATTCTACAATGAATATTTCAGATCTTAGTGAGGCCTATGGCAAAAAAGTGAATATCCCAGTATAAAAACTGGAAGGAAGCTATCTGAGAAACTGCTCTTTAATGTGTGCATTCATCTCGCACAGTGAAAACTTTCTTTTCACTCAGAAGTTTGGAAACACTCTTTTTGTAGAATTGGTGAAGGCATATTTGAGAATGTTTTCAGGCCTATTGTGAAAAGGGAAGTATCTTCAGATAAAAACCAGAAAGAAGCTTTCTGAGAAAAGACTTTGTGATGTGTGCATTTGTCTCATGGCATTAATCCTTTATTTGAATTCAGCAGTTTGGAAACACTGCTTTTGTAGAATCTGCAAAGGTATATTTCAGAGTACCTTGAGACCTATAGTGAAAAACCAAATGTCTTCAGATAAAACTAAAAGGAAGCTTTCTGAGAAACTGTTATGAGATGTGTCCATAGAGCTCATGGAGTTCAACTTTCTTTTGATTCAGCAGTTTGGAAACACTGTTTTTGTCCATTCTGTGAATGGAAATTTTGGAGCTCATTAAGGCCAATGACGAAAAAGTGAATATCCAAGGATAAAAACTAGAAGGAAGCTATCTGAGGAAATGTTTTGTGATGTGTGCATTCATCTCATAGAGTGAAACCTTGCTTTTCATTCATCTGTTTGGGAACAGTTTTTTCAAAATCTGCAAGGGATATTTTGAGCACATTGAAGCTTATGGTGAAAAAGAAAATATTCAGATAAAACTAGAAAGAAGCTTTCTGAGAAACTGCTTTGTGATGTGTGCAATTGTCTCATGGAGTTAATCTTTTCTTTCAATTTAGCTGTTTGGAAACACAGTTTTGTAGAATCTGTGAAGGGATATTTGGGAGTGCAATGAGGCCTCCAGTAAAAAACAAAATATCTTCAGATAAAAAGTAGAAAGAAGCTTTCTGAGAAACTGCTCTCTAATGTGTGCATTAGTCTCACAGAGTTAAACCTTTCTTTTAATTCAGCAGTTTGGAAACACTGTTTCAGTCCATTCTGTGAAAGGGCATTTGGGAGCTCATTGAGGCCAATGGTGAAAAAGGGAATATCCCAGGATAAAAGCTAACAGGAAGCTATCTGAGAAACCACTTTGTGATGTGTGCATTCATCTTGCAGAACTAAATCTTTTATTTGATTCAGTAGTTCAGAAACACTGTTTTTGTAGAATATGCGAAGGGATATTTGGGAGTGCATTGAGGCCTATGGTGAAAAATAAAATATCTTTAGATAAATATTAGAAAGAAGCTTTATAAGAAGCTGTTTTGTGATGTTTGCATACATCTCACAGAGGTAAACCTTTCCATTGATTCTGTAGCTTGGAAACACTGTATTTTCTATAACCTGCAAAGGGATATTTGTGATCGCATTTAGGCCTATGGTGAAAAAGAAATGATCTTCAGATGTAAACTAGAAAGAGGCTTTCTGAGAAACTGCTTTGTGATGTATGCATTAATCTCACAGAATTAAGCCTTTCTTTTCATTCAGCTGTATGGAAACACTGTATTTGTCCATTCTGTGAATGAACATTTTGGAGCTCATTGAAGCCAATTGCAAAAAAAGTGAATATCCCAGGATGAAAAGTGGAAGGAAGCTATCTGAGAAAGCACTTTGTGATGTTTGCATTCATCTCACAGATATAAGCCTTTCTTTTGATTCAGCAGTTTGGAAATACTGTTTTTGTAGTATCGATGAACTGTTATTTGGGAGCATAGTGAGGCCTATGGTGAAAAAGGAAATATCTTCAGATAAAAACTAAAAGGAAGCTTTCTCAGAAACTGCTTTGTGATGTGTGCATTTGTCTCACGGAGGCAATATTTTCTTTCAATTCAGCAGTTTGGAAACACTTTTTTGTGGAATCTGTGAAGGTATATTTGGGAGTTCAATGAGCCCTATGGAGAAAAACAAAATATCTTCAGATAAAACCTAATAAGAAAGTGTCTGAGAAGCTGCTATGAGATTTGTGCATTGATATCACAGAGTTCAACATTTCTTTTGACTCAGCAGTTTGGAAACCCTGTTTTTGTCCATTCTGCGAATGGATATTTAGGAGCTCATTGAGGTCAATGGCGAAAAATCAAATATCTGAGGATAAAACTTTGCAGGAAGTTATCTCAGAAACCGCCTTGTAAAGTGTGCATTCATCTCACAGTGTTAAGCCTTTATTTTCACTCATCAGTTTGGAATTACTGTTTTTGTAGAATCTGCAAAGCGTTATTTTGGGGGGCATTGAGACCTATGGTGAAAAAGAAAATTTCTCCAGATAAAACTAGAAAGAATCTTTTTGTGAAACTCTTTGTGATGTTTTCATTCATCTCACAGAGTTAAACTTTTCTTATTATTCAGCAGTTTGGAAACACTGTTTGTGTCCATTCTGTGAATGGACATTCAGGAGCTCACGGAGGCCAATGGCAAAAAAGTGAATATCCCAGGATAAATACGAGAAAGAAGCTATCTGAGAAACCACTTTGTGATGTGTGCATTCATCTTGCTGAGTTAAAACTTTCTTTTCATTGATCAGCTTGGAAACTGTTTTTGTAGGTTCTGCACAGGGAAATTTGGGAGTGCATTTAAGCCTATGGAGAAAAAGAAAATATCTTCAGAATAAAACTAGAAAGGAGTTTTGTTAGAAACTGCTTTGTGATGTGTGCATTCATCTCACAGAGTTAAACCTTTCTTTTGATTTACCAGATTGGAAACACTGTTTTTATCCATTCTGCAAATGAACATTTGGGAGCTCATTGATGCCAAAGGCAAAAAAGTGAATATCCGAGGATAAAAAAACTAGAAGGCAGATACCTGAGAAACTCTTTTGTGATGTGTGCATTCATCTCGTGGATTTAAATCTTTGAATTCACAAGTTTGGAAACACTGTTTTTGTAGAATCTGTGAAGGTATATTTTGGAGCGCAATTAGGCATACTTGGAAAACAAAATATCTTCATATATCCACTAGAAAGAGGCTTTCTGAGAAACTGCTATGAGATGTGTGCATTGATTTCACAGAGTTCAACATTTCTTTTGATTCAGCAGTTTTGAAACACTATTTTTGTCCATTCTGTGAGTGGACATTTGGGAGCTCATTGAGTCCAATGGCAGAAAAGAAAATATCCCAGGATAAAAACCAGAGGGAAGCTATATGAGAAACTGCTTTGTCATGTGCACATTCATCTTGCAGAGGTAAACCTTTCTTTTAATTCAGCTACTTGGAAAAACTGTTTTTGTAGAATCTACAAAGAGATATTTCGAAGTGATTTGAGGCCAATGGTGAAAAAGGAAACATCTTCAGATAAAAACTAGAGAGAAGCATTCTGAGAAACTGCTTTGTGATGTTTACATTCATTTCACATTTCATCATTTCTTTGGATTCAGCAGTTTGGAAACACTGTTTTTGTCCATTGTGTGAATACACATTTGAGATCTCATTGAGGCCAATGGCGAAAAAGCTAATATCCCAGGATAAATACTAGAAGGAAGTTATCTGAGAAACTGCTTTGTGATGTGTGCGTTCATCTTGCAGAGTTAAACCTTTCTTTTCATTCAGCAGTTTGGAAACACTGTGTTTGTAGAATCGGCAAAGGGATATTTAGAAGTGCTTTTAGGTCTATGGTAAAAAAGGAAATATTGTGAGATAAAAACTAGAAAGAAGCTTTCTGAGAAATTGCTTTATGATGTGTGCATTCATCTCATAGATAAAACATTCTTTAGATTCTGCAGTTTGGAAACACTGTTTTTGTCTATTCTGTGAATGGACATTTGGGAGCTCATTAAGGCCAATGACAAGAAAGCAAATATCCCAGGATAATTACTAGAAGGAAGCTATCTGAGAAACCACTTTTTGATGTGTGCATTCATCTCACAGAGTTAAACCTTTCTTTTCATTCAGCAGTTTGGAAACTCTGTTTTTCTAGAATCTGCGAAGGTATATTTAGGAGCACTTTGAAGCATATGGTGAAAAAGTAAACATCCTCAGAAAATAGTAGAAAGAAGCTTTATGAGAAACTGCTTTGTGATGTATGCATTCATTTCACAGTTAAAACTTTCTTTCCATTCTGTTGTTTGGAAGCACTGTTTTTGTCCTTTCTGCAAACGGACATTTTGGAGCTCATTGAGGCCAATTGCAAAAAAGCAAATATCCTAAGATAGAAAGTAGAAGGAAGCTCTCTGAGAAACTGCTTTGTGATGTGTGCACTCATCTCAGAGAATCAAACCTTTCTTTGGATTCTGCAGCTTGGAAGCACTCTTTTTATCCATTCTGTGAATGGACTTTTGAAAGCTCATTGAGGCCAGTGGCAAAAAGGGAATATGCATGGATAAAAACTAGAAGGATGCTAACTGAGAAACAGTTTTGTGATGTGTGTATTCATCACACAGATTTAAATCTTTCTTTTCATGCAGCAGTTTGGAAGCACTTTTTTTCCAGAATCTCCGAAGGAGTATTTGGGAGTGTATTGAGGCATACAGTGAAAAAGGAAACTTCTTCAGATAAATCTAGAAAGAATCTTTCTGACAAACTGCTTTGTGATGTGTGCATTCATCTGACAGAGTTAAATCTTTCTTTGCATTCCACAGTTTGGAAACACTGTTTTTGTAGAATCTATGAAGGGATATTTGGGAGTGCTTTGAGGCCTATGGTGAAAAATGAAACATCTTTAGGTAAACCCCACAAAGAAATTTTCTAAGAAACTGTTATGGGATGTGTGCATTCATCTCAAAAAGTTAAACATTCCTTGGATTCAGAAGTTTGGTAACAGTGTTTTTTTCCATTCTGTGAATGGACATTTGGGAGCTCTTTGAGGCCAATGGTGAAAAAGTGATTATTCCAGGATAAAAACTAGTAGGAAGCTCTTTAAGAAACTGCTTTGTGATATGTAAATTCAACTCACAGAGTTAAATCTTTCTTTAGATTCAGCAGTTTAGAAACACTGTTTTTGTATAATCTGTGAAGGGATATTTGGGAGTGCATAGAGGTCAATGGTGAAATAGGAAACATCTTCAGATAAAAATAAGAAAGAAGCATTCTGAGAAACAGCTTCAGGATGTATGCATTCATCCTACAGTGTTTAAACTTTCTTTGGATTCAGCTGTTTGGAAACACTGTTTTTGACCATTCTGCCAATAAATATTTGGGAGCTCATTGAGGCCAATGGTGAAAAAGGAAATGTCCCAGGATGAAAACTAGAAGAAAGTTATCTGAGAAACTGCTTTGTGATGTGTGCATTCATGCTGCAGAGTTAAACCATTCTTTACATTTAGCAGTTTGGAAACACTGTTTTTGTAGAATCAGTGAAGGGTATTTAGGAAAGCATTGAAGCCTATGGTGAAAAAGTAAACATCTTCAGATAAAAACTAGAGAGAAGCTTTCAAAGAAACTGTTTTGTGATGTGAGCCTTCATCTCACAATGCTAAACCTTTGTTTGGATTCAGCAGTTTGGAAACACTGTTTTTGTCTATTCTGCAAATGGACATTTTGGAGCTCATTGAGGCCAATGGCAAAAGGAATATCTGAGGATAAAAACTGGAAGGAAGGTATCTGAGAAACCACTTTTTGATGTGTACATTCACATCATAGAATTAAACCTCTTTTCACTCAGCTGTTTGGGAAAACTGTTTTTGTAGAATGTGCGAAAGGATATTTGGGAGCTCAATGAGGCTTATGGTTAAAAAAGAAACATCTTCAGGAAACAACAAAAGAAAGAAGTTTTCTGAGAAACTTCTTTGTGATGTGTGCATTCATCTCACAGAGTTAAGACTTTCTTTGGATTCAGCAGATTGGCAGCACTCTTTTTTCTCCATTCTGTGAATGGACATTTTGGAGCTCAATGAGGCCAATGGCAAAAGCATGAATATACAAGTAGGAAAACTAGAAGGAAGTTATCTTTGAAACTCATTTGTAATGGGTGCATTCACCTTGCAGAGGTAAACCTTTCTTTTCATTCAGCACTTTGGAAACACAGTTTTTGTATAATCTGCGAAGGGATATTTGGGAGCACATTGAGGCCTATGGTGGAAAAGGAAACACCTTCAGATAAAACATAGATTCTGAGAAACTCCTTAGTGATTTGTGCATTCATCTGACAGAGTTAAACCTTTCCTTGGATTCTGCACTTTGGAAACATTGTATTTGTCCATTCTACAAGTGGACATTTGGGAACTCATTGACGCCAATGGCAAAAAAGGGAATATCCAAGAATGAAATCTAGAAGGATGCTATTTGAGAAACCGCTTTGTGATGTGTGCATTCATCCAGCAAAGTTAAAAATCCTATTCTTTCAGCAGATTGGAAACACTATATTTTTAGAATCTGGCAAGGAATATTTGGCAGTGATTTGAGGAATATGGTGAAAAAGAAAACATCTTTAGATAAAAACTAGAAATAAGCTTTCTGAGAAACTGCTTTGTGATGTGTGCATTCATCTCACAGAGTGAAAACCTTCTTTGGATTCATCAGTTTGGAAATATTGTTTTGCTCCATTCTGTGAAGAAATATTTGGGAGCTCATTGAGGCCAAAGGAAAAAAGCAAGTGTCCCAGGATGAAAACTAGAAGGAAGCTATCTGAGAAATCACTTTGTGATGTGTGCATTCATCTCTCAGAGTTAAACAATTCTTTTCATTCGGCAGTTTGGAAGCAAAGTTTTTGTAGAATCTGTGAAGTGTTATTTGGTAATGCATTGAGGCCTCTGGTGAAAAAGGAAACATATTCAGATAAAAACTAGAAAGGCACCTTCTGAGAAATTGGCTTGTGATGTGTGCATTCATCTCACATAGTTAAACCTTTCTTTTGATTCAGCAATGTGGAAACACAGTTTTTGTCCAGTTGGCAAATGGACATTTGGAAGCTCATTGAGGCCTATGGTGAAAAAGTTAATATCCCAGGTTAAACCTTTCTTTTAAATCACCAGTTTGGAAACACTGTTTTTGTAGAATCTGTGAAGGGATATTTGGGAGTCCATTGAGGCCTATGGTGAAAAAGGAAATATCTTCATATAAAAACTCAAAAGAAGCTTTCTGAGAAAATGCTTTGTGATGCGCAGATTTATCTCACTGGCTTAAACTTTTGTTTGGATTCAGCAGTTTGGAAACACAGTTTTTATAGAATTGCAAAGGAATATGTGGGAGTGCACTGAATCACATGATGAAAAATGAAACATGTTCAGATAAAAACTAGAAAGAAGCTTTCTGAGAAACTGCTTTTTCATGTGTGCATTCATATTACAAAGTTAAAACTTTCTTTGGATTCAGCAGTTTGTAAACACTGTTTCTGCCCATTCTATGAATGGACATTTGGGAGCTCATTGAGGCAAATGGCAAAAAATCAAATATCCCAGGATAAAAACTAGAAGGAGTATCTCTGTGACAGTTCTTTGTGATGTCTGCATTCATCTTGCAGGGTTAAACTTTCTTTTCATTCAGAAGTTTGGGAACACTGTTTGTGTAGAATCTGCGAAGGGATATTTTTGTGAGTGCATGGAAGCCTATGGTGAAAAAGGAAACATCTTCAGATAAAAACTAGAAGAAGCTTTCTGAGAAACTGCTTTGTGATATGTGCATTCATCTTACAGAGTAAAATGATTCTTTGGATTCGAGAATTTGGAAACACTGTTTTTGTCCATTCTGAGAATGGACATTTGGGAGCTCATTGAGGCCAATGGAGAAAAGGAGAATATCCCAGAATAAAAACTACAAAGATGCTATCTGAGAAACTGTTTTGTGATGTGTGCACTCATCTTGCAGAGATAAACATTTGTTTTCATTCAGCAGTTTGGAAAGACTGTTTTGTAGAAATTGCAAAGAGATCGTTGGGAGCCAATTGAGGCCTATGTTGAAAAAGGAAACATCTTCAGATAAAAATTGGAAAGAAACTTGCTGAGAAACTGTTTTGTGATGTGTGCATTTATCTCACAGAGTTAATCATTTATTTGGATTCAGCAATTCAGAAACACTATTTTTGTCCACTCTGTGAATGGACATTTGGGAACTCATTGAGGCCAAAGACGAAAAAGCAAATATTCCAGGATAAAAACGAGAAGGAAGCTATCTGAGACACAACTTTGTGATGTGTGCATTCATCTCACAGAGTCAAACTTTTCTTTTCATGCAGCAGTTTGGGAACACTGTTTTTGTAGAAATTCCAAAGGGATATTTGGGCAGGTACTGAGGTCAAATGTGAAAAGGGAAGCATCTTCAGATAAAAACTCAAAAGAAGCTTTCTGAGAAACTTCTTTGTGATATCTGCATTTATCTCACAGAGTTAAACATTTCTTTGGATTCAGCAATTTGGAAACACTGTTTTTGTCCATTCTGCAAATGGACTTTTGGGAGCTCATTGAAGCCAATGGCAAAAAAGTGACTATCCCAAGATAAAAAGCAAAAGGAACCTATCTGAGAAACAGCTTTGTAATGTGTGCATTCATCTCGCAGAGTTAAACCTTTCTTTTCATTCATCAGTTTGGTAACTCACTTTTGGAGAATCTGAGAAGGGGTATTTGGAGCCAATTGAAGCCTATGGTGAAAAACGAAACATCTCCAGGTGAGAAACTGCTTTGTGATGTGTGCATTCATCTCACAGAGTTAAATATTTTTTTTTATTCAGAAGTTGGGAAACACTGTTTTTGTCCATTATGTGAATGGACATTTAGGAGGTCATTGAGGCCAATGGGGAAAAAGTGTATATCCAAGGATAAAAACTAGAAGGAAGCTATCTGAGAAATGGCTTTGTGATGTGTACATTCACCTCACAGAGTTAAAACTCTCTTTTCATTCAGCAGTTTGGAAACACTGTTTTTGTAAAACTTATGAAGGGATATTTGGGAGCACATTGAGGCCTATGGTGAAAAAGGAAATACCTCCAGATAAAAACGAGAAAGAAGCAGTCTGAGAAACTGCTGTGTGATTTGTGCCTTCATCTCACAGAGTTAAACATTTTGGATTCAGCAATTTGGAGACACTGTTTTTGTCTATTCTGTGAATGGACATTTGGGGCTCATTGAGGCCAATGCAAAAAACCAAATATCCCAGGAAAAAAACTAGAAGGAAGCTATCTGAGAAACCACTTTGTGATGTGTGCACTCATCTCACAGTGTTAAAATATCTTTTCATTCAGCAGTTTGGAAACTGTTTTTGTAGAATTTCTGAAGGGATATTTGGGCACGCATTGAGGCCTATGGTGAAAAAGGAAACATCTTTAGAGAAGAACTAGAAGGAAGCTTTCTGAGAAACTACTTTTTGATGTGTGCATTCATCTAACAGAGTTAAACATTTCTTTAGATTCAGCAATTTGGAAACACTGTTTTTGTCCATTCTGCGAATGGGCATTTTTGAGCTCATTGAGGCCAATGGTGAAAAAGTGAATATCCCAGAATAAAAACTAGAAGGAATCTATCTGGATAACCAAGCTGTAATGTGTGCATTCATCTCTCAGAGTTAAACATTTATTTTCATTCAGCACTTAGGAAACACTTTTTTTTTTTTTTTAGAATTTCTGAAGGGATATTTGGGAGCACACTGAGGCCAATGTTGAAAAAGAAACATCTTCAGATAAAAATTAGAAAGGTGCATTCCGAGAAACTGATTTGCGATGTGTGCATTCATCTCACAGAGTTAAACCTTTCTTTGTATTCAGCAGTTGGGAAACACTGTTTTTGTCCATTCTCCGAATGGGCATTGGGAGGCTCATTGAGGCAAATGGTGAAAAATGAAATATTGCAGGATAAAAACTAGAAGGAAGCTATATGAGAAACAACTTTCTGATGTGTGCATTCATCTCACAGAGTAAAAACATTTTTTTCATTCAGCAGCTTGGAAGGAATGTCTTTGTAGAAATGTGAAGGGATGTTTGGAGCCAATTGTGGCCTATGGTGAAAAAGGAAACATCATCAGACAAAAACCAGAAAGAAGCTTTCTGAGGAACTGCTTTGTGATGTGAGCACTCATCTTGCAGAGTTAAAACTTTCTTTCATTCAGCAGTTTGGAAACACTGTTTTTGTCCATTCTGTGAATGGACATTTGGGAGCTCACTGAGGCCAGTGGTGAAAAATTGAGTATCCAAGGATAACATCTAGAAAGAAGCTATCTGAGAAACCCCTTTGTGATGTGTGTTTTCATATCACAGAATCAAACCTCTGTGTTCATTCAGCAGTTTGGAAACACATTTTGTAGAATCTGTGAAGGGATATGTTTGAGCACATTGAGGTCTATGGTGACAAAGATAAAATCTTAAGATAAAAACTAGAAAGAAGCTTTCTATGAAAGTGCTTTGTGATGTGTGTATTCATCTCACACAGTTAAACCTTTCTTTTGACTCAGCAGTTTGAAAACAGTGTTTTTCTCAATTCTGTGAATGGACATTTGGGAGCTCTTTGAGGCCAATGGCAAAAAAAGGAATATTGCATGATGAAAACTAGAAGGAAGGTATCTGAGAAACTGCTTTGTTTTGTGTGCATACATAAGAAAGAAAGTTAAAACTTTCTTTTCATTCATCAGTTTGGAAACACTGTTTTTGTAGAATCTGCAAAGGGATATTTGTGAACACATTGAGTTCTATGGTGAAAAAGGAAACATCTTCAGATAAAAACTAGAAAAAAGCTTTTGGAGAAACTGCTTTGTAATGTGTGCATTCATCTCAAAGATTTAAACTTTTCATTGGATTCAGCAGTTTGGAAATACTCTTTTGGCCATTCTGTGACCAGACATTTGGGAGCTTATTGAGGCCAGTGGCCAATTAATGAATATCCCAGGATAATAACTAGTAGGAAACTATCTGAGATACCATTTTGTGATGTGTGCATTCATCCCACAGAGATAAATGTCTCTTTTCATTCAGCAGATTGGAAACATTGTTTTTCTGTCACCTGTGAAGGGATATTTGGGTGCATTGAGGGATATAGTGTAAAAGGAAATATCTTCATATAAAAAATGGAAAGAAGCTTTCTGAGAAACTGCTTTGTGATGCGTATATTCATCTCTGAGAATTAAGCCTTTCTTTTCATTCAGCATTTTGGAAACACCATTTTGCAGAATCTGCGAAGGGATATTTTGGAGCACAGTGAGACCTATGGTGAAATACAAAACATCTTCAGATAAAAACTAGAAAGAAGCTTTCTGAGAGACTGCTTGTGATGTGTGCATTCATCTCACACTGTTAACCTATTTTTAACTCAGCAGTTTGGAAGCACTGTTTTTGTGCATGCTGCGAATGGATATTTTGGAGCTCATTAAGACCAATGGCAAAAAAACAAATATCCCAGTATGAAAACTAGAAGGAATCCATCTGAGAAATCACTTTGTGATGTGTGCATTTATCTCACAGAGTTAAAACTTTCTTTTCATTCAGCAGGTTGGAAACGCAGTTTTTGTCCATTCTCCAAATGGACATTTGGGAGCTCATTGAGGCCAGTGGCAAAAAAGCAATTATCCCAGGATTAAAACTACAAGGAAGCTATCTAAGGCACCACTTTGCAATGTGTGCATTCATCTCACAGAGTTAAAACTTTTGTTTAATTCAGCAGTTTAGAAACACTCTTTTTTTTCCATTCTGCAAATGCACAATTGGCAGCTCATTCAGGAAATTGGCAAAAAAGTGAATATACCAGGAAAAAACCAGAAGGAAGCTATGTAAGAAACCATTGTGTGATATGGGCATTCACCTCACAGAGATAAAATTCTTTTTTTCATTCAGCACATTGGAAACACTGTTTTTGTAGAATCTATGAAGAGATATTTGGGAGTGCATTGAGGCCTCTGGTGAAAAAAGAAATAACTTCATTTTAAAACTAAAAACAAGCTTTCTGAGAAACTTCTTTGTGATGTTAGCATTCATCTCACAGAGTTAAACATTTCCTTTTATTCTGCAGATTGGAAACACTGTTTGTGTCCATTCTGTGAATGGACATTTGGGAGCTAATTGAGGCCTATGGTGAAAAAGTGAATAACCCAGTATAAAAACTAGAAGAAGGCTCTCTGAGAAACTGCTTTATGATGGGTGTCTTCTTCTTGCAGAGTTAAACCTTTCTTTTCATTCAGCAGTTTGGAAACACTGTTACTGTAGAATCTGTGAAGGGATATTTGGGAGCACATTGAGGCCTATGGTGAAAAGAGAAACATTTTCAGATAAAAACGAAAAAGAAGCTTTCTGAGAAACTGCTTTGTTTTGTGTGCATTCATCCTACAGACTTAAATATTTTTTTTGATTCAGCAGTTTGGAAACTCTGTTTTTGTCCATTCTGTGATTGGACTTTTGGGAGCTCATTGAGGCCATTGGCAAAAAAGCAAATATTGCAGGATGAAAACTAGAAGGAAGCTATCTGGGAAACCAATTTGAGATGTGTGCATTCATCTCACAGAGTTAAACCTTTGTTTACATTCAGCAGTTTGGAACAAATGTTTTTGTAGAATCTGTGAAGGGATATTTGGGAAATATTGAGGCCTATGGTGAAAAAGAAAACTTCTTCAGATTAAAAACTAGAAAAGTTTCTGAGAAACTGCTTTGAGATGTGTGCATTCATATCAAAGAGTTAAAGCTTTCTTTGGATTCAACAGCTTGTAAAGACTGTTTTTGTCCATTCTGCAAAAGGACATTTGGGAGATCATTGAGGCTAATGGTGAAAAAGTGAATATCCTGGGATTAAAAATGGAAGGAAAGAACCTGAGAAACAGCTTTGTGATGTATGCATTCATTACGGTGAGTTAAAAATTTGTTTTCATTCAGCATTTTGCACAGAATGTTTTTGTAGAATCTGCTAGGGGATATTTGGTAGTGTATTGAGGCCTATGGTGAAAAAGAAATCATTTTCAGATAAAAACTAGATAGACACTTTCTGAGAGACTGCTTTGCGATGTGTGCATTCAGCTCACAGAGTTAAAACTTTCTTTGGATTCAGCAGTTGGGAAACACTGTTTTTGTCCATTCTGTGAATGGACATTTGGGAACTCAATGAGTCCAATGGTGAAAATTCAAATATCCCAGGATGAAAATTAGAAGGAAGCTGTCTGATAAACGGTTTTGTGAAGTGTGCATTCATCTCACAGAGTTAATCGTTTCTTTCATTTCATTCAGCAGTTTGCAAATACTGTTTTTGTAGGATCTGTGAATGGATATTTGGTATTGCATTGAGGCCTATGCTGAAAAAGGAAATATCTTAATATAAACCTCGAAAAAATGTTTCTGAGAAACTGCTTTGTGATGTTTGCACTCATCTCACACAGTTAAAACTTTCTCTGGATTCAGCAGTTTGGAAATACTGTTTTTGTCTATTCTGCAAATGGACATTTGAGAGTTCATTGAGGCCAAAGGTGAAAGAGCAACTATCCCAGGATAAAAACTAGAGGGAAACTCTGTGTAACAGCCTTCTAATGTGTGCATTCATCTCACATAGTAACACATTTCTTTCATTCAGCCGTTTGGAAACACTTTTTTTGTAGAATCTGCAAAGGGATATTTGGGAGTGCATTTAGGCTTATGGTGAAAAAGGAAAAAACATTCAGATAAAAACTAAAATGAAGCTTTCTTAGAAACTGCTTTATGATGTGTGCATTCATCTCAGAGAGTTAAACCTTTCTTTGGATTCAGCAGTTTGGGAACACTGTTTTTGTCCATTCTGCAAATGGACATTTGGGATCTCATTGAGGCCAATGTTGAAAAAGTGAATATCCCAGGATAAAAACTTGAAGGAAGCTATCTGAGAAACAGCTATGTGATGTGTGCTTTCATCTCACAGAGTTAAACCTTTATTTTCATTTAGCAGTTTTGAAACACTGTTTTGTAGAATCTGCAAGGGGATACTTGGGAGTGCATTGAGGTCTGTGGTGAAAAGGGAAACAACTTCAGATAAAAACTCGAAAGAAGCTTTGTGGGAAACTGCTTTTTGTTGTGTGCATTCGTCTTACAGAGTTAAACCTTTCTTTTGACTCAGCAGTTTTGAATAACTGTTTTTGTCTATTCTGTGAATGGACATTTGGGAGCTCATTGAGGCCAATGGCAAAAAACCTTATATCCCTAAAATAAAAAGTAGAAGGGAGCTCTCTGAGAAACCAGTTTGTGATGTGTGCACTCATCTTGCAGAATTATACCTTTCTTTTCATTCCTCAGTTTGGAAACACTGTTTTTGTAGAACATATGAAGGGATATTTTGGAGAGCTTTGAGGCCTGTGTTGAAAAAGGAAACATCTGCAGATAAAAACTAAACACTTCTTTGGATTCAGCAGTTTGGAAATACAGTTTTTTTCCATTCTGTGAATGGACATTTGGGAGCTCTTTGAGGTTAATGTGGAAAAAGGGAATATCCCAGAATAAAAAGAAGAAGCAAACTATCTAAGAAATCACTTTAAGGTGCGTGCAATCATCTCACAGAGGTAAACCTTTGTTTTTTTTCAGCAGTTTGGAAACAACATTTTTGTGAAATCTTCAAAGGGATACTTGGGAAACATAGAGGCTATGTTGAAAAAGGAAACTTCTTCAGATAAAAACTAGAAAGAATCTTTCTGAGAAACTGCATTATTATGTGTGCATTCCTCCCACAGAGTTAAACATTTCTTTGGATTCAGCAGTTTGGAAACACTGTTTTTGTCCATTCTTCAAATGGACATTTGGGAGATCATTGAGGGCAATGGCATAAAAGAGAACATCCTGTGATAAAAACTAGAAGGAAGCTATCTGAGAAATGGCATCGTGATGTGAGCATTCAACCCACAGAGTTTAACCTCTCCTTTAATTCAGCAGTTTGGGAACACTGTTTCTGTAGAATCTGAGAATGGATATTGGGAGTGCATTGAGGCCTCCAGTGAAAAAGGAAACATCTTCAGATAAAACCTAGAAAGATGCATTTGGAGAAACAGCTTTGTGATCTGTGCATTCATCTCCCAGAGTTAAACGTTTCTTTGGATTCAGCAGTTTGGAAACAGTTTTTTTCCATCCTGCGAGTGGATATTTGGGAGCTCATTGAAGCCAGGGATGAAAAAATGAATATCCCAGGATAAAACAAGAAGAAAGGTGTCTGAGAAACAGCTTTGTGATGTGTGCATTCACCTCGCAGAGTTAAAACTTTCTTTTCATTCAGCAGTTTGGAAACACTGTTTTTATAGAATCTGTGAAGGGATATTTGGGACCACATTGAAGCCTATGGTGAAAAAGGAAATACCTTCATATAAAAACTCAAAAGATTTCTGAGAAACTGCTTTGTGATGTTCGCATTCATCTCACAGAATTAAACCTTTCTTTGGATTCAGCAGTTTGGAAACACTGTTTTTGTCCATTCTGTGAATGGAAACTTGGGAGCATATTGAGGCCAATTGCAAAATATCAAATATCCCAGGAAAAAACCTAGACAGAAGCTCTCCAAGGAATGGCTTTGTGATGAGTGCATTCATCTCACAGAGTTAAACCTTTCTTTCATTCAGTAGTTTGGAAACAGTTTTTGTAGGGTCTGTGAAGGGATATTTGGGAGCACATTGAGTCCCATGGTGAAAAAGGAAATATTTTCATATAAAAACTCAATAGAAACTTTCTAAGAAACTGCTTTGTGATGTGTGCCTTCATCTCACACAGTTAAACCTTTCTTTTGATTCAACAGTGTGGAAACACTGTTTTTGTCCATTATGCAAAATGTGCATTGGAAACTCTTTGAGGCCAAGGGCAAAAAAGCTAATTATTTGCCAGGCGTGGTGGCTCACGCTTGTAATCCCAGCACTTTGGGAGGCCGAGGCGGGCGGATCATGAGGTCAGGAGATGAAGACCACGGTGAAACCCCATCTCTACTAAAAATACAAAAAAAAAATTAGCTGGGTGTGGTGGTGGGCAGCTGTAGTCCCAGCTACTTGGAGAGGCTGAGGCAGGAGAATGGCATGAACCTGGGAGCCAGAGCTTGCAGTGAGCCGAGATTGTGCCACTGCACTCCAGCCTGGGCAACAGAGCGAGACTCCTTCTCAAAAAAAAAAAACTAATTATCAAGGATAAAAACTAGATGTAAGATCTCTGCATAACATCTTTGATGTGTGCCTTCATCTCATAGAGGTAAACATTTTTTCATTCAGCAGTTTGGAAACACCATTTTTGTGGAATCTGTGAAGGGATATTTGGGAGTGCATTGCTGGTTATGGTGAAAAGAAATGATCTTCAGATAAAAACTAGCACGAATCTTTCTAAGAAACTGTTTAGTGATGTGTGCATTCATCTCACAGTGTTAAAACTTTCTTTCAATTCAGCAGTTTGAAAACACTGTTTTTGTCCATTCTGTCAATGGAAACTTGGGAGCATATTGAGGCCAATTGCAAAATATCAAATATCCCAGGAAAAAAACTAGACAGAAGCTCTCCAAGGAATGGCTTTGTGATGAGTGCATTCATCTCACAGAGTTAAACCTTTCTTTCATTCAGTAGTTTGGAAACAGTTTTTGTAGGGTCTGTGAAGGGATATTTGGGAGCACATTGAGTCCCATGGTGAAAAAGGAAATATTTTCATATAAAAACTCAATAGAAACTTTCTGAGAAACTGCTTTGTGATGTGTGCCTTCATCTCACAAAGTTAAACCTTTCTTTTGATTCAACAGTGTGGAAACACTGTTTTTGTCCATTATGCAAAATGTGCATTGGAAACTCTTTGAGGCCAAGGGTGAAAAAGCTAATTATCGAGGAAAAAAACTAGATGTAAGATCTCTGCGTAATACCTTTGTGATGTGTGCCTTCATCTCATAGAGATAAACTTTTTTTCATTCAGCAGTTTGTAAACACCATTTTTGTGGAATCTGTGAAGGGATATTTGGGAGTGCATTGCTGGTTATGGTGAAAAAGAAATGATCTTCAGATAAAAACTAGCACGAATCTTTCTAAGAAACTGTTTTGTGATGTGTGCATTCATCTCACAGAGTTAAAACTTTCTTTGGATTCAGTAGTTTGGAAACACTTTTTTTGTCCATTCTGCGAATGGACATTTGGGAGCACATTGAGGACAATGAGGAAAAAGAGAATATCCTAGGATAAAAACTAGAAGGAAGCTACCTGAGATGCCACTTTAAGATGTGTGCTGTCATCTCACAAAGTGAAACCTTTGTTTTCTTTCAGCAGTTTGGAAACACTGTTTTTGTAGAATCTGCAAAGGGATATGTGGGAGCACATTGAGGTCTCTGGTGAAAAAGGAAACATGTTCAGATAAAAACTAGAAAGAAGCTTTCTGAGAAACTGCTTTGTCATGTGTGCATTCGTCTCAGAGAGCTAAAACTTTCTTTGGATTCAGCAGTTTGGAAACACTGTTTTTCTGAATTCTGTGAATGGACATATGGGAGCTAATGGAGGCCAAAGGCGAAAAAGAGAATATTCCATGATAAAAACTAGAAGGAAGGTATGTGAGAAAGCACTTTCAGAGGTGTACAGTCATCTCACATAGTCAAGCCTTTGTTTTCATTCAGCATTTTGGGAGCACTGTTTTTGTAGGATCTGCGATGGGATATTTGGGAAACATTGAGGCCAATGATGAAAAAAGAAACTTCTTTAGATAAAAACTAGAAAGAAGCCTTCTGAGAAACTGCTTTGTGATGAGTGCATTCATATCACAAAGTTAAAACTTTCTTCAGATTCAGCAGTCTGTAAACACTGTTTTTGTCCATTCTGAGAAAGGACATCTGGGAAATCTATGAGGCCAATGGTGAAAAAGTGAATATCCCAGGATAAAAACTAGCAGGAAGCTCTCTGATAAACAGTTTTGTGTTGTGTGCATTCAACTCACAGAGTTAAACCATTCTTTTCATTAAGCAGATTGGAAGCACTGTTTTTGTACAAACTCAGAAAGGATATTTGGGAGAGCTCGTTGAGGCCAATGGTGAAAAATTGAATATCCCAGGATGAAAACCAGAAAAAACCTCTCTGTTAAGTGGCTTTGTGATATGTACATTCATGTCACGGAGTTCAATGTTTCTTTCATTCAGCAGTTTGCAAACACTGTTTCTGTAGATTCTGTGAGTGGATATTTGGGATCACATTGAGGCCTATGGTGAAAAAGGAAATATCTTCATATAAAACTCAAAAGAAGGTTTCTGAGGAACTGCTTTATGATGTCTTCATTCACTCCACACAGTTAACACTTTCTTTGGATTCAGCAGTTTGGGCACACTGTTTTTGTCATTTCTGCAAGTGGACATTTCAGAGGTCATCAAGGCCAATGGTGAAAAAGTGAATATTCCAGGACAAAAACTAGAAGGAAACTCTGAGTAACAGCTTTGTGATGTGTGTATTCATCTCACAGAGTTAAACATTTCTTTCATTAAGCAGTTTGGAAACACTGTTTTTGTAGAATCTGTGAAGGGATATTTGCTAATGCATTTAGGCTTATGGTGAAAAAGGAAAAAATTTCAGATAAAAACTAAAATGAAGCTTTCTGAGAATTATGTTTTTGATGTTGTGATGTGTGTACTCATCTCACAGATTTAAACGTTTCTTGGGATTCAACAGTTTGGAAACACTGTTTTTGTCCATTCTGTGAATGGACATTCAGGAGATCATTGAGGCCAATGATGAAAAAGTGAATATCCCAGGATAAAAACTACAAGAAACCTATCTGAGAAATAGCTTTTTGATATGTGCATTCACCTCATAGAGTTAAAACTTTATTTTCATTCAACAGTTTGGAAACACTGTTTTTGTAGAATCTGTGATGGGATATTTTGGACTGCATTGAGCCTAGGGCAAAAAGGGAAATATCTTCATATTAAAACGTGAAAGAAGCTTTCTGAGAAACTGGTTTGTGATGTGCACATTCATCTCACAGGGCTAAACCTTTCTTTGGATTTAGCAGTTTGGAAACACTGTTTTTGTCCATTCTGCAAATGGAAATTTGGGAGCTCATTGAGACCAATTGTGAAATATTGAATATCCCAGGAAAAAAACAAGATAGAAGCTCTCTGAGTAATGGCTTTGTGATGAGTGCATTCATCTCACAAAATTAAAACTTTTTTGATTCAGGAATTTGGAAACACTTTTTTTGTAGAATCTGGGAGGGGATATATGGGAGCACATTGAGGCCCATGGTGAAAAACGAAATATCTTCATATAAAAACTCGAAAGAAGCATTCTGAGAAACTGCTTTGTGATGTGTCCATTTATCTCACAGAATTAAGTCTTTCTTTGGATGCAGCAGTTTGGAAACACTGTTTTTGTCTATTCTGCAAAATGACAGGAGCTCATTGAGGACAATAGCAAAAAAGAGAATATCCAAGGATAAAAACTAGAAAGAAGTTATCTGAGATACCACTTTGTGATGTGTGCAATCATCTGCCAGAGTTAAACTTCACTTTTCATTCACCAGTTTAGAAACACTGTGTTTGTAGAATCTGGGGAGGTATAATTTTTAGTGCATGGAGGCCCATGGTGAAAAAGGAAATATCTTCATACAAAAACTTGAAAGAAGCTTTCTGAGAAACTGCTTTGTGATGTGTCCTTTTATCTCACAGAGTTAAATTTTTCATTGGATGCAGCAGTTTCAAAACACTGTTTTTGTCCATTCTGCGAGTGGGTAACTGGGAGCTCAGTGAAGCCAATGGCAAAAAAGAGAATATCCGAGGATAAAAACTAGAAGAAAGCTATCTGAGATACCACTTTGTGATTTGTGAAATCATCTACCAGAGTTAAACCTCACTTTTCATTCACCAGTTTAGAAACAATGTGTTTGTAGAATGTGGGAAGGTATATTTTTAGCACATGGAGGCCTATCTTGAAAAAGGAAACATTTTCAGATAAAAACTAGAAAGAAGCTTTCTGAGAAACTGCTTTGTGATGTGTCCATTTATCTCACAGAATTAAATCTTTCTTTGGATTCGGTAGTTTCGAAACACTGTTTTTGTCCATTCTGCAAAAGGACATTTCGGTGTTTATTGAGGCCAATGGTGAAAAGGAGAATATCCCAAGATAAAAACTAGAAGGAAGCTACCTGAGATACCACTTTGTGATGTGTGTGATCATCTGCCAGAGTTAAACCTCAATTTTCATTCAGCAGTTTAGAAACACTGTGTTTGTAGAATCTGGGAAGGTATAATTTTTAGTGCATGCAGGCCTATGTTGAAAAAGGAAACATCTTCAGATAAAAACTAGAAAGAAGCTTTAAGAGGAACTGCTTTGTGATGTGTGCATTCATCTCACAGAGTTGAAATTTTCTTTGGATGCAGCAGTTTGGAAACACTGTTTTTGTCCATTCTGCGAGTGGACATTTGGGAACTCATTGACACCAATGGTGAAAAAGTGAATATACCAGGATAAAAACTAGGAGGAATCTATCTGAGAAACAACTCCATGATGTTTGCATTCCCCTCACAGAGTTAAACCTTTCTTTACATACACCAATTTGGAAACTCTGCTTTTATGGAATCTGCAAAGGGATATTTGGGAGCACATTGAGGCCTGTGGTGAAAAAGATAATATCCCAGGACAAAAACTGGAAGGAAGGTATCTGAAAAACCGCTTTGGTTGTGTGCATTCATCTCACAGAGTGAAATTTATATTCCATTCAGCTCTTTGGAAATGCTCTTTCTGTAGAATCTGAAAAGGGATATTTTGGAATACATTGAGGCTTACAGTGAAAAAGGAAACATCTTAACATAAAAACAAGAAAGAAGATTTCTGAGAAACTGCTTTGTAATATGTGCATT